>NW_022146402.1:0-14007 GCF_002938485.1 Sitophilus oryzae
CAAAGAAATAAGTTGGTACAACTGGAACGCATAGCAGGAAATTAATATATGTATTTAAAATTTGACTGACAAGAGTGACAAGTAACTTCAAAATATTGTGAAAAAAAACTGTATAAAACTGAAAAAATGTAATCGAGTTATTTTATTTAATAAAAAACGGTATGTTTTAATACAAAACAAACAAAAACAAGACACCACATACCAAAAAATATAAAAAAGAAGTATTTCTTACTTTCAAGCTTTATGAAACTTCCCGCATTTATTATTATATTTATCAATATAACTTATATACAAATAAATAAAACAACATAAATAAAACAAACTATTTTATTAATAATAACACTTACCAAATTTTATACCTCACAGGTTGATTAATTAACTTTAATCTTATTTTTTTTAAACCAGTACCTTTTGACATTACTTTTCTGCAGTACTGAAATCCATTATTTACCTATCGTATGATGTCGATTACAGCTACTCCAGTTTTTAGTATGTGTTTAGTATGGTCCTTCTACCATATTCGATATGCACTTATCTACGACGAGATGGTATACGAAAACTTTATTGGTGTATCTGTATAAGGGCTTTCTGCCTGGGCAGCGAGTATTAACCATAAACTGTGCTCTGGGTTCTACAGTTAATTTTCACTCGATTTTTCCTCCACTTGACTTCAAAAGACACAAAACATACATAATAACACGAATCAAAATGCATCATCTTCCAAAACACAGGGTATTTGACGAAAGTTGTCACAAAATTATAACCTATAATTTGACAAGACTTTGACAAACGTCAAAAATCTAAAGGCGCGTTCATACTCATCGGCGTCCGTTTGTCGTTCATCGTTCCGTCAAACCAATAAAATTGAAATACGATCTGTCATTTTTGAAATAAACCAATAAAACTGGTTAAAAACAACAAGTGACGACGCATGCCGAATTTATATTTAAATCCATCCATAGTTAACTTAAAAATTATTAGAAATATTTTTAGTAAAATAAATAGATTGGTATGGGACGTCATCTGCTTTTCTTCTGTCATCGTCTGTCGAAATCTTACCTGAGAAAAAAAACAGAGTATATATGCGTCTCAAAAGTGGCTCACCCTTGTAACTTTTTTATTTTTTCAGATAAAACAACGATATTTGGTATGTATATGACATAAATTGGGATTGATTGGCATATTCAATTGTTTTCTGTCACTTCTGGTTTCACCGGAAATGACTACAACTTTTGATTTTTAAATGGCACCCTCGGTATTTTCTTACTTTATTCGATAGAAAATGATACTTTGAATCGAATGACATATCATATGTCAACTTTTGACATTTTGGCATATGGTTTATTTGAAAGTGTAACATGCGGTTCATAACGACAATTTGACTCAAAATAACAAGTGTGTGGTATCAAATTATTCGTAAAAAATGATTTTTTCAAATATGCTAATGAGCCACCCTCGTTCCATTTGAAAAAATTGAGATATGATTAAAAATACGATATCAAATCTATTTTTCCAAGGCTCCTTGATTAAAAATTAGTGTGTTTAACACAGCCATGGCACTCTAGATTGAAATTTAAAATTTGTTTTTGAGTGACTATGTCAAAAATTGACATATGATATGTCATTCGATTCAGAGTGTCATTTTCTATCGAATAAAGTAAAAAAATACCGAGGGTGCCATTTAAAAATCAAAAGTTGTAGTCATTTCCGGTGAAACCGGAAGTGACCGAAAACAATTGAATACGTCAATCAATTCCAATTTATGTTATATACTAACACACCAAATCTCGTTATTTTATCTGAAAAAATAAAAAAGTTATAGGGGGTGAGCTACTTTTGAGACGCACCCGGTATATACTGCCATTACTCGCTGACGAGTATTCGACACGCATCAAAAGGTGGTCACGCAAGGCGTTTTCTTTCATGAGCTTTTCTGTGACTGAAAAGCCCGATACGTGATGTTATCTGCCTACCGCACTCCGGACATTCAAAAATGTCATTGCTTTGTTGCCTCTTTACTTTTTGGTTGTCGCTGTTAACTGAGTTTACAATTCTTCTCCATTGAGTTCTATTGTGAACTGCTTCATTCCAATGATTCTGCATGTTAATCCCCTTTAAGTTTTCGTGGAAAATGTCCTTGTACCTTTTCAGTTGTCCACCCGGCCTCCTCTTACCGTCTACTAAATAATTAAATATACCTACCTATATCCACAAAGTTACGCGGAAGAGTTTTGATTGCATTGGTTTCAACTTCTATGCTCAGGGTGTTAATCTTTTGTTGTTATATTATACTAAAAAAAGATTAACCCCCTGACAAGTTTAGTATGGACAAATCGCCATATGTCAAGTTTGGCGTAGAATTTTGAACACCCTGTATGATTTAAGATTACAATGTTTATAGCAATGTAAATACGGACCATTTAAAATACAGGCATTTAAAGTAAATGCCTGTTTGTAAATAGTTTTGATTTCAGGACAGTTCTTGTGTTTTTAATATTTTTTTAAGAATGGCTGAAAAATATACATTTTTTATTTATTGTTTACTATCTCTGACACTATCAAAATATATTAATTCATATCTGAAGATTATGTAAAGCGATCTGGAAGGAAGCCAAACATGCAATAATATACAGGGTGTTCTATTTAAAAAAAAAATCATCCCGATCCACTCACACTTTTTTGAGCCACCCTGTAGAAGTAAAAATAAATTCCTGAAATATATCCCAGTATACAATACTTTAGGTTTGCACTTATACAAAATTTCCAAGATTTTTATTCTATGAGCTACAGATGCCCGGCGCAGTATTACCGCACCCTGTATATTGTTGAAATAAATTTACAATAGCGAAACCTACATTAATTTGCATATTATTTAGTTTAATAAAGCACTCACCATTATATTACTCATTAGTTGTCACCGTTGCCGTTTTTTAGCACAAATTATCGTGATTTTAGACTGGATACTGCTGCTGCATTTCTGCTGGTTAGAAAGCTGTTTTCTGCTAAACGAACAGACACACATCTGAATATTTATGTGCTGATCTTACGATACAATGAGAAGAAAGTGAAAGCTTGAAATAAAATGCATTTGTACTCGAAAGCCCCACTATACAAAATGCATAGCTCTGTACAGGGTGGGTCAAATTGGACGCTTTTAAATGGAAACACCCTTTTCTATAGGAGATAGACAAAAACTAATATCGGTGTCTGGAGCTCAATTTTCATCAAAAACATGATGGTGAAAACCGGACATCAATATCTGTTACCGTTTCGGAGTTACGGGGTATTTTTCAAAAATGTACATTTTTAACAAATCCCTGTAACTTTTTTGCTATGGAAAATTTGGTATTTCTATGAAAACATTTCCAAAGCACCTTTTTACGTAGAATTTAATGATTTAAGTATAATTTTTTTAAAATTAATAATTTAAGAGTTTTTAACAAAAAAATTGATTTTTTATTTGGGACACCCTCTATATTTTTAATTAACTGAAAAGAATTTAAAATTACCTTTCCAAAAATATAGCACACTTGATATTTTGTTATAATCCCCTTCGAAATACAGAATTTTTAAAAGTTCGCCACTTAATTAGTAGGCTTTGGACCCCTTATTGATGATATGCCCTTAATGGAACTCGAAAACATATTTTTCCAGCAAGACGACGCACCGCCTCTGAACGCTGAAGTTGTCAGCAAATTTTTGCAGCCAATTTCAAGGATAATTGAATAGCTAACCGAGATCTCAGCCGTTGGCCGTCGAGGCCGCCTGACTTAATGCCCATGGATTTAATCCTATGGATATATTTGCTGAAGAATAAAGGTTGATTCTCACTATACCTTCCGTTTCCATTCCATATCCGTTCCGTATTTTTTATTGTATTGACGCTATACGTAAGCTTCCGTTCCGTATCAGTTCCATACTTTTTATCGTACAATTTATATCATTACGAATGTTTTATTTTAAAAATTTGTATCTTTTGAAAAAGGCAACATAGATTTAATTAAGAGGTGAAAGAATAAATAAATATCAGGAAAACGTTAACAGAGCTGGTACAAATGTAAGTACTTGACAACACTGTTTCCGATACGCTTCAGTCCGTCCGCCAAAAAAATGTATGGAAGGAAAGGATATGGAACGGAAGGAAAACGGAAAGGATAGTGTGCATTGTCCTATTCATTTACGTAATATAATATTTTATGTAAACGGAAGGAAAACGGAAGGTAGCTGATACGGTAGTGAGAATCAACCTTAAAGGTTCCTTATTCTTCCGTATAATCTAGACAAGAATTAGAAATACTTAGCAGCTATGAGAGGGTATCTTTCATCTCCACTGAGTTAATGAATTCCGCGAGAAATGTTGAAAAACTGCCCCCTTTGTCCATAACAGAAGACGGTCGATATGTCGAACATCTGTAGCAAAATCTCATGTCTTGGTTTGCTATTTATTTTTATTGTTATTAGATATAGTTTAAATGTGTTGATGTTGGTTAAATATATTTTAAATTGTTATAAAATTCTGCATCTCTCATAGCAAATATTATTTTCGTTTTGATGCTCACAGCTAGAATTTATTTGCATTACAGCCGGTGCCGTTCAAAGCCTACTTATTTAAAGCTGGCGATTTTTTTTATACTAACTATATTAATTTTAAAAAAATTATACTTAAATCATTAAATTCGTGCTTTGGAAATGTTTTCATAGAAATACAAAATTTTCCATAGCAAAAAAGTTACAGGAATTAGCTAAAAATGCACATTTTTGAAAAACACCCCGTAACTCCGAAACGGTAACAGATATCGATATGCGGATTTCGCCATCATGTTTTTGACAAAAATTGAGCTCCAGACACCGATATTAGTTTTTGTCTATCATAGAAAAGGGTGTTTCCATTTAAAAGCGTCCAATTTGACCCACCCTGTACAGAGCTATGCATTTTGTATAGTGGGGCTTTCGAGTACAGATGCATTTTATTTCAAGCTTTCACTTTCTTCTCATTGTATCGTAAGATCAGCACATAAATATTCAGACGTGTGTCTGTTCGTTTAGCAGAAAACAGCTTTCTAACCAGCAAGAATTCAGCAGCAGTATCCAGTATAAAATCACGATAATTTGTGCTAAAAAACGGCAACGGTGACAACTAATGAGTAATATAATGGTGAGTGTTTTATTAAACTAAATACTATGCAAATTAATGTAGGTTTCGCTATTGTAAATTTATTATAATAACAATATACAGGGTGCGGTAATAGTGCGTCGGGCATCTGTAGCTCCTAGAATAAAAATCTTGGAAATTTTGTATAAGTGCAAACCTAAAGTATTGTATACTAGGATATATTTCAGGAATTTATTTTTAGTTCTACAGGGTGGCTCAAAAAAGTGTGAGTGGATCGGGATGATTTTTTTTTAAATAGAACACCCTGTATATTATTGCATGTTTGGCTTCCTTCCAGATCGCTTTACATAATCTTCAGATATGAGTTAATATATTTTGATAGTGTCAGAGATAGTAAAGAATAAATAAAAAATGTATATTTTTCAGCCTTTCTTAAAAAAATATTAAAAATACAAGAACTGTCCTGAAATCAAAACTATTTACAAACAGGCATTTACTTTAAATGCCTGTATTTCAAATGGTCTGTATTTACATTGCTATAAATATTGTAATCTTAAATCATACAGGGTGTTCAAAATTCTAAGCCAAACTTTCTATAAAAAAATAATATAAATTAATTTTCTTTATTTTTTAATTTTAAATGCAACACCCTGAATATTATTTTTATATAGGTGGAGAATTGAAAAAATAAATATTTTTTATATTTAGAGCATTTCAAAATTTTTAACGGTTTTGCAAATATTCGCGGTTTTATATTTCATTATGAAGGCTGAATTTTTTTTTTATTTATTATCTCTGAAATTATCAAAACAATTATAATAATATCCTAGGACCATGTAAGCTGATTCAGAAGACAGCCAAAAATAATATAATAAATAATATGAATAATATAAAGGGTGTTCCACTAAAAAAATAATCCCTATCCGCTCACATCACTTTTTGATCCACCCTGTAGAAGATAAAATATTTTTCTGAAATACGCCCTGGTAGATTATTTAGATATGTATTAAACAAAACTACAAATTTTTTCTACAAACGCACTGCACTGTTGTCGGACCCTGTAAATACCTATACTTACACATAAAGAATAACATAAAAAAGTATAAAAATGTAATTTTTTCATAATATGCAACATGTGCAACCTAACCTTCTATGTGAATGTGGAAAAATCCTCATGCATAAAAGATACTTAAATAAATAAAAAATAGAAAGGTACCTATATGCTTTTGCTATATAAAAACATACAATATGCAAACGTAAAACTATATTATAGTTTATACCGTGCTGGCAACTGTTACTTTTGGGTCCGTATTTACATGTGTGGAAGTAAATCGCATATGGATCTTATTAAGTCGGAGTGAGAGAAATGCGACGGCGTGCTACTGCGGCGTTGCCGGTACGCCTTTCCCTGTCAAGTAAAGTAAAATCACGATGGCAAACCGTTTATTTTTAAAAGACATTTTTTTCGAAAAGATAGCTACATAGATAAAATCATTAGATATGCTTCTGAGCATCTGAAATGGAATTATAAGGATAACGTGAAGGTGTCCATTTTTTATAACTGGGAATCGTCAGTAATCGCGATAATTTAATAACTCAACTTTTTAACACATAACACGCCATAACTTAAGAACCACTTTGGTATTAAAACTTTTTTATTTTGAAGGTCGGATCTTTTACAATATGTTTAAATAAGTAAGATTCGTTAAGGTTGTTTCTTCCATTCAAAAATTTTAAACAACCCATCCATTTATTTTTAGTGCAATGCAATTTTCAGCAATCGTGTAACTTTTTTATTTATAAAGATTTTCTCATACTCTCTGTGAAGAAAGTATAGCAGAAATGTTAAGAAAGTTTTTGAAAAAAACTACAGTCAATTATTTCTAACGATATCGATTTTTGAATTCAGAGTTCTAATAGCGCGAACACTGTCGAACACCAACTCAATTCCACTTATTATTACCAAAAATGCAAGTGTTTCTAACTTCCACTTAAAAATTTCAAGCTATAGGGAAAATTACAACGACTCGTTAATAAATAAACACATAAAGTATCACGAGACGTAATTAAATCGTGAAGCTGAACGCATGATGTATACTCTTCCCTAAAACTTAAAGTACTGACAGAAGTATTGATTGGGTCGATCAGCTACAAAACTGCTATATCCCCTTCCACGTCTCTTAGCAATGTGCACAGTTTCTCGATTTATTTCATACGTTTGGCAACGTGTTTACTGTTCTCTCTTTGTTCAGTATATTATAAACGCCCATTGTACTCTTCTTACATACGGAAATCTCGACCCAAGACTGACCTTTGCCAGCCCTTAGTAGTGTTATCGCACAGTGTTCGGTACTATCTTATAATTATCATCAATTTTTACTTTGTCATTATGACGAATGTTCCATGCACTTAATTCAAACTAAAAACAAACTAAAATTTTCTAAAAAATGCTTTTGGTTGTCGCAAAATAATTATTTGGGTAGGTTATTTTTTAACAACAATTAAATAAAATAATATTAATTATGTTAATTATCTTTAGATACAGTCTCAACGAAATTTCAATCAAAAAAAAATATGGTTTTTGTTGTTCTCTTGTATATCCCGAACAATACAACATTCCTAACAAAATTTGGAAATTTACCAATAAGATATGCACGATTAAAAATTGAGGACGTGATGGAATTAAAAATACTTGAAAAGGCGTGGCAAACCTATAAATTTAATTTAAATGAAAATGAAGAACTAGCATCATCATCATCAAATTCCATATCAAATCAACAAAGTAAGTTATTAAATATAATAATTTTACAAAAGATTATAAAGAAAAAAACTAAACTTTTCATTCTAATCGGGCTCCCTGTTCTTAACGTAGTCTTTTTTGTTCTTCTGATTTCTCTTTACACAGCCTCTCTTGATCTTCTGCTTTCTCTTTTCGCAGCCTCTCTTGTTTTCTGCTTTCTCTCTTATCTCATATTCTCCACAAGATCATATAATAATTTGCTTACTTCCTCCATTTTCTTCGCTTGCTCTCTTATTCCAACCGCATAAAAATTCTCAATTCCGTTCTAAAATCTTCCAAATCCAGTTTATTTCTTCTTAAAATTTAAAAAAAAATCCCTTGTATCCCACTTCTGACACTAATTGTTACGGATGCCTAAATTCCAATCACACGATAAAACACTTAACGAATTTATTTTCAAACTATATAAACAATTGTAATAAAATATAACCACAAATAACTATTTGAAAAACCTTCGCTAATTTGTCACAATTACAGAACTCGATGTCTCACTTGGCGTGCTGGCTCGGTGGATCTTCTGGTATTTCTATTCCGGAATACTGTAGAATTATTTTTGTGTCCTGAAAACTCTTCACAATATCCGGGATTTTCCACCGATGTCTCAGAGATGGCGATCCAAAAAAGTCATGTATTACAGATGGAATCTCCACAGGCAATATAGAGAAAAAGCTCAGCGATTATTTGCTGCCCCGAAAGATGTCGTCATACACCTTGACAATATTTAAAATATTTACTTTCTTTTATTAGTTAGAAAATATTTAATATGTAAAAAAAACTAACATAAAAAGCTTAAATAAAGTTGAACCTAATTTAGCTGTACTAAAATCTAAATGTGAGGTCCTAAAATCTAAATAATAACATATAAATTTAGACACTGCTCTAAACTTAAAAAGCATACCTTATGTTACAAAGATGTGGAATCTTGTTTCGATAAACAAATATACAGACAGACACTATTAAATTAAAATATCCAAAAATCTTTTAAAAGGAGGCTTTCCGCAAGTTTTCTATTAAAATTAAAAAAAACTTAACTAATTAAAACTAAAATTTCGGACTTCCATTGAGTTTATTTACTTTGCTTACACAACGTTTCGGTCAGAAGTAACACTGACCGTTATCAAGTGTGAACTAAACTAAATCCTAAAAGTACTGAGCATATTTATACTAGAGCCGAGCATCCCGTGAATTAATTATTGGGTATAGTCAAGCATAAAGTTCTTACTATTATTGTTTGTTTTGGTAATTTAGCCAACGACACAACGCAGTTTTGAGACCGAGACTTAATAAGAATCTATTACAGCTATATTAAAATGAGTAACTAATTGTGGAAATGAAAGTTTCAAGATCTTAGACGCAACATTTTTCGTAAACGCTTAATTGAGCGGTTTGAAATTTTGACGCAAATTGCGACAATACCGCATCAACCAAAATAATTTTCTCTTTTTAATACATTTCATTTTTCATTAAGCTGTCTCGCCATCACTGTTTTACACGCTAAAATCGAGACCACGCTTCTACGATTGTTATAATTATTCTTTTAAAAGGAAACTAAATACAATTAAACCAATCTGTTCAAGTTTAAAAAGAATGTTCAAATAAAACAGAACAAACGTTCGAAAGTATAAAGAACCGCGAAACTTTAGAAGTTCAGAGGGAAAACACGTCATACCGGTGCTGTTGCCAAGGAAGTTTAATTTGCCTGAGCAATGTAACTTCCGTTCCCTAAGCTAAAGCCTATTTTAAAACTCTCTTTTAGCGACAAATGCAGATACACATAGTCATACATTTGAAGTATCTTGAAAACGATTTCTACATGTATTTTTTTCCGTATGTGTGTGTAGTTATTTTATTGCCCTCGTTAAGGTATTAATATGATCTATATCACTATACTAATATATTAAAAATCCTTAAGTGACTCATTGATTAATCACGAATCACGATCCTGCTTAAACCATTCAACGTAAACCAAGCGCTGTTCTAGATGCAGACGCGAGACCCTGCGTGGCCGCGCACACGACAGCGCTCCGTCACTACCTATACGAGCCAGCAGCGAATAACTCATAACAGCATGTCACTCCCAGATGACAACTACATCATTCCATGGGCGACCGCTATCGCTCCATCGAGGCACGTCTGCGTCGTCGGCCCGTAGTCTTGAACCAATAACCAAACAGCGCACGGACGGGTCCACGCTACGACACATCGTGAAAGGCCCATTGTAAGAACCTCAAATCGTTGGCATTGACAACAGAGTCTAGCTATCTAAGATCTGAACTGGTGTAAGGGCTTCAGTGAGAAGGAATTATTCGAAATTCCAGTTCAAAAGGGAGGTGAAACACCTCAAATATTACAATAGTTTTTCATACTATAAAAAACGCGGTTCAGTTTTTCCGGAAAATAACGCGTATGAAACCACGTATATTATTATTTTGTTTTTTTACCATATTTTAAGAATTTTCTTAAAAATTGATTATTAAGGGCTTTCTCGAAGAAAAAATTGGATCAATCTCTTGTTAATCACGAATCCGCTTCAAAAGCGTTGACGTAAAAGCTTGGATCTTTTGGAACCGAGATCTGACTTAAGATGGTTTGTTGTAGAGAGCTCGTTAAAATGGGATTTTCTCGAAACTCGAATTCTTAGGGGTGAAACACCCCTCAAATTTAGTAATTTTATTATTTTAAGACAAACGGCTTTGCGTAAAAACATTTTTAAACGCGTCTCTCTTTATTCTTTCTTTTGCTACTATCCTTTGAATAACATTGACTCTCTCTCCGACTCCGATCCCAATGCCTTAACAGGTGTCTTCAATTAAGGATCATGTGCCGAATGATGAGTAATTTCACCGATTCTTGCTTACAGATGCTTGACGATTTTACAGACCTGATTTCTTCTGGCAACGAAGTTGGCCTGTGGGGTTGCTACCGGTTTCGATACGGAGGAGGGTTTCTCGAGATAATCTATAACCTCCTACAACGTAAGGCTGCAAAACCGCTTCCTCTTGAGGTTCGGAAAAACGAACAATATATACAACATTTTATTTTTATTTTTAAAAAAAACGGTTAGTCTTTCGGGAAAAACGCTTGGACACAGACGCATAACTTATTATGTATTGTTTTAATTAATTTCGCAAATTTTTTAAAATCATACAGAGTGTTAAAAATTGGAGTATAATAGATACACGATTCTCCTCCTTAAACTACTCTCGCGTAAAAAAATTATTTCTTTGGACAAAAAACGATTTTATTCGAGAGTCAATTCACGAATGAATTTAGAATTTAGAATACAGTGCGAGAGGGGTTAATCTCTGCGACCTTCGAGAGATTATGTGTCCCCTTTCTTGAGATTTAACTCATCATACAGTCCAGGACTTCCTACGGAGACACGTGTCCTTCACAGTCGACGAGGGCCGGGTAGACGAAACGAAACGGTAGCTTGTGACGCCTGTTGGGTTTAGAGGTAGGAGGTTGGCTCCCGACCCTTGGAGTAAGTGGTAACTTGTATGCCACCTGCGGAGGATGGTCTCACGCAAGTTTCAGCCGCTTCTCCTGTAGTTATCTTTGGGTTTAGTCCTTTGAAACTTACAGGATTGTTCCAAATGAACTTTTCTGTTTCGCTAGGGGGTTTCCCCACCCAGCTTCACCGGTGTGTTTTTATCATTACTATTTACAAGAATTCTATAGTGTTCCCATGAGTCGCTAGGGACAGTAGGTCCACTTCTACAGAGCCCCACATGTAGGAAGATTAAGGGGTAACAATACCAATAGGGTGCCCACCCGCACCGGTAGCTCCAAGGCTTGGGGCATCGTACCGAGCCACGCCCCCCTGGTATCGTATATGTTTGGTTTGCAACTATCCCTGGCCACGATGCACTCTCTCTGCCTAGCAGTCTCACAGTCTGCGAACAAAGCACCGCCATGAGATGCCCTCAGATAACTTGATCTGCATCATGGCCACAGCCCACGCGTCGCGAGTCGCGCGGGTAACACTTGCCTGCCGCCTCCTGCGGCACCGAGTCCGCGCTATAATCCCGCACCAAACGACAATTAGATTCTTAGAAATCATCGAAACTGGGGCCAAGAACAGAGGATGAAACTACCCCTCAAAAATATTTACATTATAATAATTCATAATAATAATAAAAAAAAAAAAAAAAAAAATGTGAGAAAATTTTATCCAAGTTTGGTATGTATAATGGAAATTCTTGCTTTGCAATATTATTCTCCACCATTACAAATGATTAATTCGACAATCAACGAGTCGCAGGGTTACTCGCTAGTTATTGTCTTACTTTTAAAAAATGGCTATAGGTACCTCTGTGGCGGATGTATCCTTTCAAAAAAATTCTCTGGGTATTTAAAAAAACAAATAAAAAAAAATTTAACAAAAAAATAGTTATTTTTATAAAACACCGCGCCCGTTATCCAACCGAGGACCAACTTGTCAGCCGGTATTTACTAATAAACAATTTGCTACCAGGAAAAAACCATCTTACGTTGTGAAGGTACTATTTTCCGTCGGGTCCAGTTCGACGAAACCAAAATCCAAGACTAGAAAGAAGACAAAACTATTACACTCATAATCTAATAAAACAAATATTCACAAGGCACTTCCCATCCTCGGATTATCTCTCTTTTAACAAAAGAATCCGTCGGCGTTCCTGTCTCTCAAAAACCTCGGTTGACGCCCACTGTTACCCATCCACAATGTCAAAATTCAAATCATATATCATTAAACCGCACGAGTTCAGTTCCTCTTACCCGACTGAGAAAAGATAAGGCGTATAGGCTCTTACAGACCACAAAACCCTACTTTGTTACCGCCAACTTTCTTTCTTTGAAACCTGTTTCTTAAGTTGATACGATGGGTTCAAATCTACGCACCACACCAGAGAAATGCTCAGACACACACAAACCACACAGACCATGACACAGTCTTCACCTATGAGAGCATGCCCACACTAAATAACAGGCAGTTTATGCGAATCGAGTCGACGTCCAATGGACGATCTCATACATGCCATCCATGTTCGCTCAGAATACAACACAAAGAGAATGTATTTGAAAACCTCTCCAGTCTATTATGGCTAGCACGTAGTAAAAATAAAGAAAAGCCAGGCCGCACGGAACAACCAGTGTCTAGCCAGTACAGTCAACGATATCTCATGTGTGTACTTTGGGAGAATTCATTGGCCGTTATTTTTTCTAAATTGCGGATGACCACGCAGGACACCACCACAGGCTAAAGTTAGTAGAACCCATCTTGGCTTTTATATAGAGACACACCATAATTGACCCTTAAATAAACACACTCCCGACTTGCACTCTAACAGTCTACGGCTACCATAGAACAACAATATATATTGCGAAATCAAATAATAACAAAATTAAGAAGTGCCATGCTAGTTTATTCTTCTGCAGAGAGATCAAAATACAACATAGGCTATCCTACCTAAACCCCCCTTGTAATGCCCTCATTTTAAATATCATAGCTTAATAAACATATTCTTCGGGACATCCCCGATATTTAAAAAAGGGTCTACTTCTATAAAAAGGAACGTTCACTTTCCACGTCACGTTCGCAGTGGCCATGATACTGTAGCTTGTACTCCAGAATTTTAAATATAAATAGCAAGAAACCCTATATTTTTGAAGTCTATAAAATATCAAAGATACCAGCTCAACTAAGCATCTCGTACGAAACTCTCGGAGCCTGTTGGGAACCATCAAAGGGACGAAAGGCAGGATATGTATAACTGTTTTCAGCTTGAAACCTACAAATTTTTGTGATTGTTGAAAATCTTTATTTTTTTATTTAGAGTATTTATTTTATGTCTAAAATATCTGTCTGGCTGTAGTAAAATGTTGTTTAGGTCTACCTCATTTTGACAATGTGCCCAAAATCACCTATACCGTACCTTCTAAATCAGATACATTACTGTAAAGAAAAATATCTAGTAAAAAATTGCGGATCGAGCCAACCGTTCCCAACGATCAATTTGGATAGTAAGTTAGTTCACAATGAGATGTTATACCATATTAAGACAAAAATCAAAATCTGTTAGACTTGAAACTGATAAATTTCAACTTTATTTTT
>NW_022146402.1:14107-42606 GCF_002938485.1 Sitophilus oryzae
TCCGGCCGCAAGGACCGACATGTCCACACCTTGTGGGCAAAAGATGAACCCATGCGATTGGGGCGTCACTGTGAATGGGATTAAAAGCCAATGCGAACGATATTTTGAAAAAAAGGACCTGATATGGCAGTTCCGGAACTAGGATTTACATTGCCAAGAAACAAAATAATCACTAAGCTCGTATGGGCCTAGTCACACTCACAGTAGAAAGTAACATGGAGAACTGAACCTATAATGTCTGGTAGGCAAACTAGGTAGTGCCGTACGCTGACTGCAGAGCTAATCACACGGGCACACCTGCCAGGCTGAGATCAAAAAAATCCCTCCATTTTTCTAAATTAACAAGAGCTTTGCGTACAGAATGCAGAGAGCTATTTGAGGCCACAATCTAGGTCCCTGGAAAACGGCCGGCATGCTTTGAGCAGTTGGGAGGATCTCCGGCATCCAACACCGGGTAATTGCCCACGGCGACTCTTGGTCAATACAGTAAAATAATACTTATACCTAAATGTTCAGCCAATATTATCAAAAATTATAAAAAAAAAAAAAAAAAATTGAAAACAAATAAAAAAAAAAATAAAATTAATTTCCAATTTTGCAAATTTTATTCGCGTAAAAAAATATCATAATCCTGTTTCTGGGGCTGACACCCATATGTCTCTTATCAATGTGCACAGTTTCTCTGTTACAATTAAACTCCGATAAAGAATAATGCAACGTTTGGCAACGTGTTCACATTTGCGTGTCCCTTTATTTAAGACCTCACCCTGTATTATGCTTTTTACGCGTTTTTTCGGCCACTCTATCTGTTACATGTTTTTAGCATTCTCTACATTATGTTTAATATACTCTCAATTTCTATTGACGAAGCATAACTTATGCGAGTAGGCTGGCATCCGTGGCGGCTTCGTTCGGCTGTCGCAGCAAAAGCAGAACAATCAAATTCTCGACCGCTAAATCTCAGAGAACGCGGGTCAGCCTCCTAAACCGTAGCTCTAGATGATCACACAGCCCTTTCGGTTCTTTAGTATATTATTTCGAAATTTAAAATAAAGGCCGCGCCTAGCAGATAATTATTCAATGTTTTCGTATTATCGGAGGATGAGTTATCCCAATAATGAAGTATCAACAAATCTTGAAGTTTTACGAGACGGTCAGTTGCATTACTTGACTCTGAAATTAATGCAAAGTAATAAGACAAAGTATGTATCGACATAGATAGCCATCGAAAAAAGAGAGAAGAATAAAAAGAGAACTAACATTGGAGGCTAACTGAATGAACATATCTAATAAAGGTTATCGTTTTAATGATTATAATTTTATAAGAGGGCAGAAACAATGTCGGGATAGGAGTTTAATAATTACACAGTATCGTGTCTATCCCGGACTGCTCCTTGGACAAACAAGAAGAAAACTTTTTTATTATTAAAAAAAAAACATTTTGAGAAAAATTGCATTCTTTCATAGAATAAATTATTTTTTTTTTTTTTTTTTTTTTCTGGTTTTTATTTGTTTAATGTTTTGCAAATATACACTAAAGTTAAACTTACTCAGGATTACTAATTCTGGTGGACATTAGTTATTCACATCGAGAGAGACTAGTCTCTAATGGTTTAAGACATGGTTAACTTCGGACAAAAAGTCATCAAATTAGCTCTAATTATAAAAGCAGTATTAGCTATGGGTTTTCAGTTCGCTATGCATCAGATTAAGACATATATAAGGTTCTTCAATGCTATGTAAGGTTGAATCTCAAAAGATCGATTCCTTCAAATACACATCCGTAACATTCGAGTTGTCTAACTGTTGCCTTCTTATAGCAATTATTGCACCAATCAGACTTGACAGTAGTGTCTTAAGTTTAAATGAAGATTGAAGTAATGTAAGAATATTTATTACATTGTTCACACGACAATATTGTGTCAAATTTAGGGTGCTAAGTTTTTCATGGCGATTAAACATACCGATATTTATATCTACTTACCGTTTATTTTCTAGTTAGAAAATTACGGCGAACAGTTTTTATAATTTTGAAAGCGAATCCTCTCAAAGCTTAAACAAGCATGAAAGAAGTTGAAGTTCAGGAAGTTGCGAAGCGAAGAAAGTTACTACGAGAATACGTTAGCGCATAAAAGGGCTTTAATTTGGAGTTTATGGACGGTTTTTTGGAGCCTGGAATTAGGGCAAGTTATTCTTTTGAAGCAATTTAATTAAACCAGTTTAGGAGATACAAAAGATAATAATGTTTCGGTGGGGGTTTTTATAGGCTGTTTAAGAGTCTTGGAGATATTTAGATTTGTTATAATTTATTGGTAAAAGGTCCATTTCGTTGGTTTATTAACACGCATACCTCTATAATCAACCCCCACCGCTCTGCCCACTCTTCCTCCACCCCACTACAACGGGATGAGGAGCGAGGGGGGGGGGAGTGTGAGGATACGGTAAGGGGGGTGCCTTTTGAATTTACGAGAAAAAGTGAAAAAAGAGGGACCCCCCCACCCCCCAACCCCATGTGTTTCGAAGATTGTATTGTACAACCATTTGACGGACATTAGGAAGATTGTTCTGTATTAAGTTCTAGTCTTTTATAACGCAAACATGTATGGAGCAACAGCAATAGCTATATACATGCAAATGAACTATGTATTTATATTATTATTATTTATATATTCACAAACATATTGTGTTCTATTCCTAGATATTAATTCACAATGAACCCGATAAACTATTGTAACAAGCAGAGAATAAAACTATTGAGTTAGGGCTATATAATATTATCCGCCGTCAATATAATATATTAGTTGGTTATGCTATTCAACAAAACCAGTAGAATCTACTGAAATTAAGATGATTCAAATGTAAGTACTAAACACATTTTTTTCTAGTATGTTCTAGCACACTTACATATTGGCTTTTGAGAATGTCACGTCCAACTAGTCTTCACTGAGGGTATTGAGCCACTTATATCGCTTGTCCGCTTCCCGCCGAGTATTAGTGTTCGGTTGCAGTTATTAGACCTACCGTAATGTCAAATCACACTATTACCGTGCTATTTGATTACGCTAAGCATGATTATACATATATATCACCAATGGTACTAATGGCCACACTATTATAAACATGCGAATCAGATGCTCATATCACAACTTTCAAAAGTAGAAATCTGGTAATATTCTAGCGAGTAAAAGACACAAAACTGAAAGCTCTGATGTAGTAAATCAGACGAAAGACCAAAAGAAAATTATAGATATACTCATAAAAACCACTGATAAAAAAGCGTAACAGATATTAAAAAGAACAGAGTTATAGATTAGTCAACATGCTCTTCGAACTATCAAGGACGTTATGAGTATTACTCCACGCAAATAGTAGATACGAGATAAGCGCATAATGTAAGCGAGCACTGATATTGAACAAACTAAAACGCGAGACATCATCCTGATTGAGAGTAAGATTGTATTATAATCTTAAGATTCTCTTGCATTGGCGTGGCCGTTATCATATTACACATTTTCATTTGAGTCACTAATAATACAATCGACGTAGGTTAGATAAATATAATCATCCGTAGTAATGTAGTATCTTAGGTAGAAATGGGTTCTCGATGGAGAGCGTTATCATTTTAGATTATACGAAAGAAATACTCAATAGTGAAGAATATATCAAACTAACTGAGTTAATACACTATACGAAATTTTAGACACTATATAAAAATCATCACTATACATAATAGTACGGATGCCACTAGAACAGTATTTTTTACTGAGAAGTTATAGATTTTTAATTATACATATCCCTATAAACTAAATAATTCACTGGAGACCATTCGTTTTTTGAGAAGCACAAAATTAAGGTAACGCCATTGAGCAGCGCAATTTGTCCAGCGAGTGCCGAGGTGATAGTCCTCATCTAACACACTTAATAAATATCAGTGTTTATCAGTTTAGTACATCTATGAAATAAGCAGTACATCTGTCTTTGAATAGAGAAAGAATGCTACAGAGTTGAAATGTGAGGTTCAATAATTGCTATAATTAAAATCTATAGTATCTACATAGGCTATTTGTTGACATCGGAAAAAGCTTCAAAGCTCACTAGATAGCTAGGGATCCTTGAACAGTTACTGCTTATAGCACGATTCATCTTAGAGACACATTATGACATATTTGATGGTAGATAATATAAAATTATAAGTGGATTATATCAGTCCCACTTAATTAAGCGAGAGACATTTATCATAACGTATATATTCATATTATTTATTCACTTACGACTCGAATAGTTGTATAAACCTAAGAAGTAGTAATATCTCATATGCACTGATAATTGCGACTACGAACTTATATGAATCAAAACCCATGAACTAGACTATTATCTCCGGCCGATCTATATCACGAAAGACTCTCCATAAATAGATTGCGTCTCAGATGTAAGTCAGGTGAGCCGGTAATATGTAAGTTCTCAACAGCAAAAACAAGAATAAAATACATGGATCAACTTATACGAGCATGAGTAAGATGTACGATAAAGTAATCACATAATATCATAGAACGTGTATATGATAATATACCGAGTGTCCAATTGATGATAATCTTTACCACTTACAAATTTAAACGGTATACGTATTAAGTTAAGGTTTATTCTTTTACAATATTCTGGCATATGTCTCAAAGAGCTCTCTATATAGCTTACATTGTCTGCACGAGATGTTATCGAGAGATGTCAGAGATAAATTCGGTATATATAGTTAATTTAGACTTATTCCTGCACTTCAGATATGACGTCAAGTACGAGAGATAGTTACCTGATGTTACATATAAGTAAACTGTATTATATAAGGTATTAAAATCATTTACTTTTATATGTATAGAATATTATTAATTTATTCTTGTATTATGTTATTATTAAAAAATCTCAGCTTAAATAATGAGATTTTTAAATGAAAATAAAAAAAAAAAAAAAAAAAAAAAAAAAAAATATTACAATATTTATAAAAGTATGTTCGGATCACTTACACTCTAACAGTATTAACCCCTGCCTAATTCGAATCTAAAATCCGTATGATCGAATAAAAACGGCGTCAGCGATAGCTACTATCGATAAGTGATAATTCAGACATGTCTATTTAATAAAATGTAAGAATAGTATGATGACTGATAAACCGAAATTGGGAGTCGAAGACTGCTCATATTTTTGAGAAATGTGTCCATCATCGCGGTTCACCATAGAGACATTTGCGCTATGACGCTGTCCTTTTAACTTCCGATAGTCTTAACATATATCACTACATAAAGTGTTTTTGACTTCAAGGTCATACAGATAAAGTCGTATTGCATATATAGATTAATTAGATCAGTGTATACCGCTAGTACAGTATGGTTATACTAAGTTCAGAAGCTGAGTGGCGTAATATAAGAGTGTCTGGTCATTCATGGTATCATTTTTAAAGCGATGCCCGAATCAGAATATAGCTGTAATTTTCTGAATATCATGACCTCAAATCAATATAAATTTTTCATAAAGAATAACTACACTTTCCTGAGACTATAACTCATTAAGCAAATAATGATTTGAGAAAAGTAAAAAGGTTCCAGACAAAAATATTTTAAAATATAATTATTATATGTGGTAATACCGAGAAACTATGGTTGCGGCTCGTTGAATTTGACACACATAATACATTTATCGTCAAAATCTTGCAAAAGTAATGACTAATTTTTCGAGGATACAATTCTTCTGGGTTATTCTAAAATGTGCCACAGTAAGGTAGAATCGATATTTGAACTTAATCTGCCTCTATTCGAACAATACGAGTCTCATATTACTATTTACGTATTTATGAGATTCCATACGCTTACACAAACACTGACATACAAGGACGGTTACAGATAATACACAATACAAATAAGTTATGATATAGTCATTTCAGAGATGTAACAAATTTTTTTTTTTATTTTAAGTGACCGAAAACAATATATTTTCAGTCAAACATTTGTTTCGACCAACTGCAATTATTAGCCACCAATCTCAATCGTAATTTATGCTGATTATATTGGATGTCCACTGTTTTGAGATCTACATGATTCCACAGAGTAATCGATATAATTTTATCTGAATATATACGAATATGCAGCACAAAGATGTAATAACGCAGAGTGTGGTAAAATCTGCATTCGTCGTCGTAGACGCGTCACCTATCGGAGTAGCTCTAATGATTACATTCGTTCTTATATTGTTATTAGAAGATTTTATCGATAGAAAGGCTTTACACTAAGTGTTTCATATCGAGTTTCCTGGTACATGGAGAACCTGACCGAGAGACCATTTATAAAATAATATATATTGACTGTCATTTCTTGTGATTAAATCTTCCTAAGTAGTTAGAAATAGATATCACAATGTTTTCGATCGTAGTCATCGTCGCTGATAAGAAAGGACACAAGGAGACGAGAGAGAGGATATACGATAAAAAAATGAAGTATAATATTAAAAAAAAAAAAAATTAATTATTATAATATAGCAAAAGCATTATATATGATATATATTGTTATAAATTTTATTAATATTATATAATTAATAGTTCTTGCATACCTTTTAAGAGACTACGAAGCTATCAGAGTATTAATATACTAGATAATAGTATAAAGGACAGACGAGGAATTTTAAAGAGACAGTGATATCTATATATCCTAATATGTACGGCAATAGTCAACATTTCAAATGATTTTACACTTAAAATATACAAAACCACGAGAGTGATTTGCCGAAAATTATATTTTGGAAGAAACAGCATCACTTTATCTACGAATAAAAATAAAGTAAATAATTTTTTTTTTTTTTTTTTCTGTATATTATTTTTTGTCCCAATGAATTGCTTCCATATAATAAGTGAAAGATATATACACAGAGTCACACAGTTTGCGAGTTGGTTCTCTCTATGAGAGACTGTAGAAAAAATATTTAACTATTGTTGTATCGACAGGATTGCTGACTTGTCTAGTAAAAATGCTACAACCTGAACTACCTAATAACATAAGTGTGTGTTATATCATCTTACGAGTGCTACCGAATATGGGTAGCTATTCTCCAACAGTCTATAACTATCTAAATTATTACAAATTGAGATAATAATGTTTTGGTTCGTTTCTTGAAAAGCACATATTAACAGCTACATATTTCTCGAGAAAATATCTGATAATCTAGTTAGCAAAAGATACGAGAATGAGTCGTGCGCCAACATAGTAATAGAGATATATTAAGTATGTATTTTTGTTTAATCTAAGATGAGGACGCCTGATAAAACTAATTAATTCTTATGAAATTTGAGGATTCTATCACAGATAATGAAGATTAATTTAATGATAATAATTTTTTTTTTTTTTATTTGTTTCTATAACTTTACTTTAACAGCTTTTAAATTGATGGATTTGAACGATATATATTTTTTTTTTTTTAAATTTATATATAAAAGTAATAATGTATTGGCTGCAAAGATTCTAAATTTGATGTTAAGTATTCAAAAAGTAATGTAATCTAATCTACAATATATATATTATTATGCGTGATACATTAATTAAGACTAATAGGTCTCATTAATATTCGTGATTGCACAATAATAATAAAGAAATAAAATCTTTTTACACGAGAGACTCTTAAATTATCATGCGAGTGATAACACACACTTCTCTATTAAGCACAATAGTAGTTACATAGCTAATTATAAACGAGTGCAATACTTGTTGATAATTATAAAACTCTGTGCAATCACCTATATATTCCATATATCTCGGATGACATTCTATTATATAACTAAATGTAATTGGTCTATTGCAAAAGATGTAGATATAAACAACATTACACACTTATTTATATCACACATCTCTTCAATTAAATTTCATAGAAAAAAGCATATGTTGTCTCTATAGAACATTAGACCTCATTTATCACTATACAATTTTATTTTTTTTTCTTGTTTCTTTTTTGTACTAAATTGTTATTTTTTCGACATTTCACTAATATCCATGGAATATGACATTTTAACGCTTATTTTTAAAGATGTAACAATTCTGGGCCAAGAGGTACTATAGAACCTATACTAATTATTTATTTGTTTTTTTTTTTTTTTTTTTTTTACGTTTTTTAACGAATATAGTTAAGAAAGGATACACACTGTTTAATACTATATTAAGAATTTTCGTATATATTATTTCAAGTATACGACTCAATAGAGTATATGATTGTAATGATCCCTAGAATAATGTCTGCACAAACCTACATTAAGCTGTGTACAGTAATATGACGCATGTGAGAATAAGTAATTAATTGTTTCAATACTAAAAAACTGACATTTATAGGAGAGTGTTGTGTATGATTCAATCATTAATTTAAAACAAGTAGATAGTGGTAACTATAAGTAGACTACTTTACTAAATTAAAATTATATTCATAATATATATTTATATAAAAAAAAAAAAAAAAAAAAAAAAAAAAAAAAAAAAAAAAAATCATTAAATATCATTTAAACTATATTAGATGGATTATAAGTTTGCGATCTGTCCAGAGCGACTAATAAAGTCCAAGAACCTATGATCAGTGATAGAAAGAATCTGATTTAATTAAAACAATTTAAAAGTTATATTTGACAAAGTAACTGTAATTATTTGTAATGTATGTAATAGATTAGTAAGGTAATAGTAAATATGGGAACCTAGGTTCCCGCTCGATATTTAGACTAACGTTGGTACATAGCTCATAGTTATACAAACGATTTAAATATAATTAGTTTTTTTTTAGAGTATGGCCAAGCAAAATATTTGTGGCGAGTTGAAACAAAGTATGTATACACCTGTACATTTTGTACATATTTTTTTTTTTTTAAAAATCTATAAAAAATCGTTAAAAATCTGAAATTCAATAGTTCCTAATGGTGTATAAGAGAAGATTGAAGAATAATGGGTCCATTAGTAATGTTAATATACCAAAACAAGACAGAGGGAGTATGCTAATTTCTAAAATCACGAAAACCATCCATGACAGAGAGTCATAGAGACGGAATGAAAATTATATAATAAAAAAAGAGAATTCTATTGTCGATTTAGAAAAACTCTACGATATGCTAGCATCTGATCCTGCTCTGTAAATATATATCATTGGTGTGTTATCATATATAATAATCAAAACAACTTAATTGAGCAATATAGTTTAATTAGTCTAGTACATATTATTAGTTGAAAATAATCTAGAAAAAAAATAAAAAAAAAAAAAAAAAAAAAAAAAAAAAAAAAAATATGTAAATATTTTTAATTAGTCTGAGAATCAATATGAACTTATTTTTAAAAAAAAAAAAAAAAAAAAAAAAAAAAATATATTAGTATAAAAAATCTTATGAGATACCTCCTAAGATCAGAATAATAATTATAGTCCTAACATGTAACCTTAAACTGCAATATTCATGCAAAACTTGGACAGAAATTATGCTCTCAATAACAGATGCTAAAAAGAAGATTGAATGATGTAGTATTACCATAACGCTTAGTAGTAAAAAGTTTTTTGAGTCTCTTATATTTCAATTCAAGAATCTCTAAACACATTATTGTATATTGAGTATACCATATACAGAATAGTGTTTACCAGTAGATATGGTATAAAAAATACAACTATAATATTTTTACTTATTTTTTTTTTTTTTTTTTTTTTTTTTTTTTTATTATAAATATTTTAAATGTAAAAAAAAAAAAAAAAAAAAAAAAAAAAAAAAATACAATTTGTAAAAATCTAATCGTTTAGCTACAATACTCCGTGTCGTATGTGGTGAACAACCCTGTATTTAAGAGTAGTAACTTTTCGTCCTTACCTATACATGGTCCGGCAATAGTGAGTGGGGCATCTGTAGCTTCTAGAAAAAAAACTTGTAAATTTTTTTAAGCGCAAACCTAAAGCATGTACTAGGATGTATTTCAAAAAAATATTTTAACTTCTTTAGGGCGACCCAAAAAAGTATGAGGGGATCGGAATGATTTGTGTTTTAAATGAATAAATAAATAATAATAAATAACACCATGTATATTATTCTATTTTTGGTTTCCTATCATATCACTTTACATAATCTTAAGATATAAGTAAATATGTTTTGATCGAGGGGTGTCTCACTACTGGAATTACATGTACATTTTCTTGGCAGTCGCTGGCACTCATTGGCAGTCTTATTGCAGTCGCCTATAATAATTACATGGCAGTCATAGGCAGTCTTCTTCATAGTCATTGGCAGTCGCTTAGCAGTGGAAGGGTATTTTGGCAGTACGTGTACATTTTTTACCCGAGTGTTACCCCTCGGTTTTGATAGAGAGTTACCCCTCGGTTTTGATAGTTTCAGAGATATTAATAAATAAATTAAAAATATATATTTTTCAGCCTTTCTTAAAAAAATTATTAAAAATACAAGAACTTTCCTGAAATCAAAACTATATTAGGTATTTACTTCAGATGGTCTGTACTTACTTTAATACAAATATGGTAATCGTAAATGCAACAGGATCTTCAAAATTCCTTAACGCCAAACCTTTCTAAAATAATAAAATAATGTTTTCTTGTAACCTAGATTTGCACGGTTGCCCGACCGCCGCGCCGCTCGACTCAGGAGGACAAAAAGATGGGTAAATTCTTGACTTTTTTCAAGATTTTCGCCTATATTTCCAAAACGTTGCGTTCTAGCCAATATTTTAATATTAACAAAAATATAAGGACCTTAAATTCTGTGTATAATGAGTATTAATTCGTTTAATTCGGTTCATTACTATGGCAGAAATCAAAAGATGAAGAATGGGATATTTATTCTATTTTTTGCGGATAAACGCGTTAAAGTGACGTTCAAACGTTCATCACAGGGAAACGATCGTTTTCTAAATTAATAACTATACAATATAGTTACCCAAAGCATCAAATTAGCATTTTACATCAATAAATAATGCCGAGAAAATAAATATTTTTGCGTTCCGTTGTCCAAAAATTCTGCGTAGAAACATATCAAATTCGTTCAATTCAAGTTCAATAGTATTGCTAAAATTGATGCTTAAAAAAATAATTTATTTTTACCAGTTTTGCCACTTCAAAAAAGCATTTCGTATCCAACGACTGTAATAAGGAACGTCTAATTATCATGCTACATAAAAAGCTAGATGATGAAGGATTTATTGTAAAAATGGCAGAGGAAAATGATCATAGACTCTGCATGTTGCGACTGCAGTCGTTGCAACCCTGCATGTTACGACTGCAATTGACTTTTCAAAAAGTTATCTATCAGTAATAATTGTTGGAGAGGACACATATCTGTTGGTCCTACAGCATTAGCACCTACCATCTCAAAGATTGCACTAATGAAGCTTGGGAAGGGTGCAAAGAAAAACAATTTGTACTCGCTCATGCACTTCAAATACCCGGAGAGTTTAAAATCAAACATTCTAGTAACTAAGTAGTACCTCCAGAAGTACTCAACAGCGTGTCCTGCAAGTGCTCTACAAGATGCCGAAATCGCTGCAGTTGTCGAAAAGCAGGAATGAAATGTACGGCAATCTGCTTTGAATGTAAAGGACATTTTTTCTTCTTCTCTTCTCAGCCATTACTCATCCACTGCAGAATGTAGGCCTCTCTCAGTTTCTTGCACTCGTTTCGATTCTGTGCCCTCCTCATCCAGTTCTTACCGGCTACGGTTTGGATGTCATCAGTCCATCTTTTAGGAGGTCGGCCGACTGGGCGTTTTGCTAGGCGTGGCCTCTAGCAAAGAAGTCTTTTTGCCCATCTTTCCTCGGACTGTCTGGCCAAGTGTCCTGCCCAAGACCATTTAGAGTTAGCTATCCTCTCTACGATGTCCGTTATTCTCGTCTGTCAGCGAATGTCTTCATTTCTAATGTGGTCGCGAAGACTGATACCCATCATGGCTCTTTCCATAGCTCTTTGGCTCACTCGCAACCTGTTCACACTTCGTGCAGTCATCGTCATAGTCTCCAAACCATAGGTCATGACCGGCAAAACGCATTTGTTGTAAACGTCTCTTTTTAGGCTATTTGGGATTTTGCTTTTGAATACAAAGTTAAGTTTACCAAAAGCTGCTTATCCGAGTTTGATCCTTCTAGAAATTTCGGTTGTTTGATTTTCCTTGCCGAGTTTTATGGCATAACCTAGATATATATACTCTTTAACGTTCTCAATCCTTTGTCCATTAACAATAACTTGCTCTTCATTTTCATTTAGGGTTTTAGTTTTAGACAAATTCATTTTTTAAACCTACTTGCGCAGATGTGTGGTCAAGTTGTTCGAGCATTGTTTGAAGTTCTTCCAACGATGAGGCCAGGGCAACGACATCATCAGCGAACCGCAAGTGGTTAAGCATCCCACCATCTACCTTAATACCCTTCTTGTCCCAGTTCAGCTTCTTAAATACGTCCTCCAGGGCCAGTGTAAAAAGTTTGGGGGAAATAGTATCTCCCTGTCGGACTCCTCTTTCCATTTTAATTTTATTTGTTATATTTATGTCATCCAGTTTGATAGTCATTGTAGCTGATTTGTAAATAGATGATATTATGCCCGAGTATCTGTAGTCTATTCTGGCATTTTGTAGGGCATCGAGGATGGCGTGTAGCTCTATAGAGTCGAAAGTCTTCTCATAATCCACAAAGGCGACATATATAGGGAAGTTGTATTCAGTGCTTTTCTCTATGAGAGTGCGGACTGCCTGAAGGTGATCCACAGTACTATATCCACTTCTAAACCCTGCCTGTTCCGGGGGTTCATAGAAGTCGGATTTGTTTGACAGGCGATTTGTCAGCACCTTTGTGAATATTTTGTAGAAGTGCGAGAGCAGGCTGATGGGACGATAATTGTCGAGTCTGGTGTTATCACCCTTTTTGTGAATGAGAGTGATTGTTGCGTTTTGCCATAGCTCTGGTTATCTTTGTTCCATAATGCATCTGTTAAAAATTTCCGTCATCTTCTGCAGTAGAAATTGTCCACCAGATCTGAACATTTCGGTTGTTACTCTGTCTTCTCCCGCTGTTCTGTTATTTTTCATTTGGGACAGGGCTTTCCTTATTTCTTCTACGTCTATTTCAGGAATTTCCTCGGAGTTAACATTAATGACTGGGGGTCTAGTGGGTTCGCTGATCGTTGTTATTTGTTTGCTGTATAGTGTTGTATAGAACTTTTCATCACCGTCAGCATTGAATCTGTGGTCGAGACTAGGTGGCCTTCCGAATCTTTCAGTTGGTATATTTTATTTTTGCTTCCGAGTCTGTTCCTTTTAAGTACTTTCATATTGGAATTCTGTTCTATGCATTCCTTTATCATATTCGTGTTGTAAGTTCTAGTGTCTTTACGTATTGCCTTATTAATTACCCTGTTCATTTCTCTGTATTGTGATGTGCTCTTATCCAGCTTCCGTCTCTCCATCATTAGTTAGGAGTAATGTTAATAAATAAATAAATAAATGCCTTTATTGTGAAAAAATTTTTCAATTTGTAGACAAAGGTAAACTAACAAACAAAGTAAAAAAACAAGGTACACAAACAAACAAACAAAAGATAATACAAAACATTATACAAATAATATTGTCAATCTTATTGTTAAAATAAACATTTATAAATGTTTTAAGCAATGTCAAAGAACAAAAAATAAAAATAATATTCAAAAATATTTAACTAGTTTATAGTAAAATATCAATGACCTCTAAATAAATTCATTTCGATGTCATTAGTAAATATAGCAATAGCAAACATTAGACCAGTGGCTTACAGATCAAATTCGATTTTCAAAATATAATTCATTTACGGCGTAGAAAGCCTTGTCTAGTAAATAAGAGTTCAATGCTTTGCGAAATGAAAAAAATGATGTTATGGATTTGATTTCAAATGGCATTTTTTTCGAGTTGTATAATATTGAACTTTTAACTAAATCTAAGCGTGGGGTAGGTAAATAAAGATCTTGTGCTCCGCGTTCCTGAGTGGATAAGTGTGAGATGGCCTTTCTTGAGAAGCTGATACATGTTTACGTATTAGGCAAACGGATTCAAATATAAATAAGGAAGGAAGAGTCAATATTTTTAATTCTTTAAAAAAGTCCCGGCAATGAGTTCTGCTGTTTAGTCCCAGTGAATATCGAACAGCTCTCTTCTGGAGCTTGAAAACGCGGTCAAATTGAGTCGCACAACACGTACCCCAGTGGGTTCTCTGATCGTTGTTATTTGCTTGCTGTATAGTGTTGTATAGAACTTTTCAATCACCGTCAGCATTGAATCTGTGGTCGAGACTAGGTGGCCTTCCGAATCTTTCAGTTGGTATATTTTATTTTTGCTTCCGAGTCTGTTCCTTTTAAGTACTTTCATATTGGAATTCTGTTCTATGCATTCCTTTATCATATTCGTGTTGTAAGTTCTAGTGTCTTTACGTATTGCCTTATTAATTACCCTGTTCATTTCTCTGTATTGTGATGTGCTTTTATCCTCAGCTCCTCCGTCTCTCCATCATTAGTTGTTGTGTTTCTGGGGATATTTTTGGGTTTCTAAGCAACTTTTAATCTTGATGCGGTATTCCTGGTACTATTTATAATCTAGGAGGTTGTTTATTGTACCAGATCATCCATTGACAGGTCTTCCGCGTTTCGCATATTGGATAGTCTTCTATTTAGGTCAATTTGGTAGTTAGAGGTATTTTGGTTGGTCAGATTTAGGTGTTGCCTTTTAGTATTGATGAGTTTTGTTCTTTCTAGTGATGTGTTGATTTTAATTCTAGTTCTAACTAATCTATGAGTTGTAATCACTGCCAGTAGAGAATTGGTTGATTACCGATACATCTTCAACAATGTGTTTTTTATTACATAGGACATAATCAATCTCATTTCTTGTTGATCCATCGGGACTAGCCAAGGTCCATTTTCTGTTCGGTTTTTTTTTGAAAAAGGTGTTCATTGCATAGATGTTGTGTTGTTGAAGGAAGTTAAGAAGTTTTTCGCCCCTTTCGTTTCTTTGTCCTAGGCCATATTTCCCTATATATGGGCCATGGTCTTTCTCCCATTTGCCTATCTTAGCATTATAGTCACAGATAAGGAGGGTAAAATATGTTTGAGATATATGTATTTAAGGCTCTCTCTATATCATCATAATAGTCATCAATCTCGTCCTCGTCGGAAGATGCAGTTGGTGCGTATACTTGAATTATTTTTAATGAATATTTTTGATTTAACTTCAAGACAGCGAAAATTACTCGATTTGATATGGATTTGAACTCTGTAATTTTCTTCCGATGTTTAGGTGAGATGAGTATAGCGACTCTACCCTACGAGTCTGTTTCAGAATTTCTTTGGAACAATGTGCAGCCGTTCCTTAGGAGAGTACACTTCTCGCCTGTCATCCTTGTCTCGCTGATGCCAAGTATATCCTACTTTATGTTCTCCAACTCTAGCTCCAGCTCTGAAAATTTCTCATCCGTTCTCAATGTTCGTGCATTGTACGTTGCTATGTTCAGTATATGTTGGCAGCCTGTCGCAGCCTGGTGATACTTAGCACCCCTGACTCGATTGCTTGTCCGTCCTTGTCCGTATCGGGATCATAGGTGAGTATCTACCCGCTACCCGTAAAACATACACCCGTAAAACATTACCTGTAAAACATACACTACCCGTAAAGGACATACATGCTCAAATACGCCCGGTGATGATGACATCCCGCCAGTCGCCGTTAACGAAGATGACAGATGAGTCTTTGAATGAGACATCGATTTCGATGAGATAAATGAAGATCTAGATCAGTCAGATATATATTACAATTGCTTCGTATATTCATAACTTAGTAAGACCCAATTCGGGTTTTACGTTACAGATTACGGAGAAGATGATATCACCATCCCTGCCAAAATGTCAAACAATAACAAGTCAGTTTTGAAAGAGATTTGTGAGCCAAATGTGAGCGACTATGGGCCCTCGACTTTAAAGCGTATTTGTCAGAATATGCCATGATTCCTTGAAAAAATGGCCATTGGAAGAGTAATCTAAAAAATAAAAAAGTAATTTTTGGTAAAACAACGCTGCGTAGAATACAAACGCAAACTAGCTTTTGAGTTGCTGGACACAAATTTCGTTAGGCAATTTTTTTACAAGTAAAAAGTTAATGAGTAGCTAATTTCCATCTGAATTAGACGTAGTGGTATGTTAAAAACGAAATGGTTATGGTACGAAAAAAAGCTTTTATTTTTTAGATTTCTATATGAATGGCAATTTTTTTTTAAAAATGGACCCGCCATGAAGATATAGACATTATCGTGATTGTGGCGTAAGCAGAATACTTCGTATAAAATATTATGTAATATTAGCAAAATTTAGTATACAATAATTTTAATGTTAATTAAATGTACACATGTCTATTAGCTTAATTCTGAATACTTAATTATAAGTAATTTCATGGCGAGTTGGATGGAACGCGAAAATTGTAATTTCTTCAGCATGTATTACTTGATGTAAAATACAAATTTGATGCTCTGCAACTTTCATTGTATGGTTTATTATTTAAAATAGTCATTTCCGTGTGACGAACGTTTGAATGTCACTTTAATGCTTTTATTAACAAAATTGGTAAATATCACCATTCTTCATCTTTCGATTTCTGCCATACTACTGGACCGAATTGAACAAATTGATGCTCATTATTATAAACATTATTAACATTATAAACAAAATTCTCAAGTTTTTTATTCTAGGAGCTTCAGATGCCCGACGCACTATTGCCAAATACCCTGTATAAATAAGGATTTAATGTATTATAAAATCGATAGCAAATAAAAATAAATTTCAACGGTATCCATCCAATGTATTTCCAGATTTTTAAATAGTTTTTCTAAATGCATGTCTTTAATACGTCTGATAAATTCTTGAATTGAAAGTTCTCGAACTTTGTAAAGCGGCGAATGCCACAACTGGATCGCTACATAGTTTAAGAATCTTTAGAATGCCGCAGCTGAGAAATTTTGAAAGTGTTTACATTTCTCGTAAAGTATGCATGTTCATAAAAATTGAATTCAAATAAAGTGGTTTACGGGTTTTTAAATTTTAGGAAACAGATAATAGCAATAGCGTGTGAAATAACGCCGCTTAAACAATAAAATGTTGCCATCTCTAAATATACAGAAAGTAATGTTAATAAATAAATAAATAAATGCCTTTATTGTGAAAAAATTTTTCAATTTGTAGACAAAGGTAAACTAACAAACAAAGTAAAAAAACAAGGTACACAAACAAACAAACAAAAGATAATACAAAACATTATACAAATAATATTGTCAATCTTATTGTTAAAATAAACATTTATAAATGTTTACAATGTCAAAGAACAAAAAAATAAAAATAATATTCAAAAATATTTAACTAGTTTATAGTAAAATATCAATGACCTCTAAATAAATTCATTTCGATGTCATTAGTAAATATAGCAATAGCAAACATTAGACCAGTGTTTACAAGATCAAATTTTATTTTCAAAATATACGAGTAATTCATTTACGGCGTAGAAAGCCTTGTCTAGTAAATAAGAGTTCAATTCTTTGCGAAATGAAAAAAATGATGTTATGGATTTGATTTCAAATGGCAGGTGATTGTGCCTTTTTTTCGAGTTGTATAATATTGAACTTTTAACTAACTCTGAGCGTGTGGTAGGTAGATATGATAGTAGGTATGATCTTGCTCCACGTTCCTGAGTGGATAAGTGTGAGATGGCCTTTCTTGAGAAGCTGATACATGTTTACGTATTAGGCAAACGGATTCAAATATAAATAAGGAAGGAAGAGTCAATATTTTTATTTTTTTAAAAAGTCCCGGCAATGAGTTCTGCTGTATAATCCCAGTGAATATCGAACAGCTCTCTTCTGGAGCCTGAAAATGCGGTCAAATTGAGTCGCACAACACATACCCCAGAATGGAAGGGCATACCTGAGGTGCGACTCAAAAAGTGCATAATAAACAGTTTTAGCCACTGACAAGTTAAGCTCCTTAGAAACAGACCTTAATGCAAAACAGGCAGAGCTCAATTTTTCCGACAAAGCTTCCATATGTATGTCCCATTTCAGAGAATTGTCCACAACAAGCCCTAAGAATTTTACAGATTTGACGACGTCAATGGTGGTGTTGTTAAGTACAAAAAGCTGCAACGAGTTTTTATACGACAAAGCTTTAGTTTTAGAAATGTTGAAACTTAGGAGGTTCGAATTGCACCAAGATTTAATGGTGATTAAGTCATTTGATATAATCCTATGAAGTGCCGTGATGTCCTTGTTGCTCCAACTGATGCTAGTGTCATCCGCAAAAAGACATATTTTGCCACTGATGTTTATGTTAGCAATGTCGTTAATAAAAAGAAGAAACAAAATAGGGCTTAGTACTGAGCCTTGTGGTACTCCACATTCTATTGGCTTGCTAGAAGACAACGTGGTATCCACCCTCACAAGTTGACTTCTGTTGCTCAGATACGACTTAAACCATTCGAGAGATGATCCCCTGAACCCATAGTGCTGCAGTTTATTAATTAGGATCTTATGATTTACACAATCGAACGCCTTAGAAAAATCACAGAAAATTGTTGCTGTAGAATGATGGTTGTTTAGGCTGGGGTAAACTTTATTAAGGAGGGAAAACATAGCGTCAATCACCAAATCATAATCATAATCATTTGGTTTTATTTTGTTTAGATTTTCTCAGTTCTATACGTCATAATCTACTATATCGCCCTGTTCTTCTTACTCTACAGGGTGGTCAGAATTGTATTCCGGAAACTTCGGCAGCATATTATGCAGATAAAAATAAGTAAAAGAGTTCGTATAAATGCATGTCATAAAATGCTTAATTTCGGAGATGCAGAGTGTAGAAGTTTCATTTTTATTTCGATTTTTTTCCAAATAATTTATAAAGCAAGGACAATATTTGGATGAAAATTGGTGTCTGAGTTTTTTGACATGAGAAATTTGATTTCGATGTAAATATGACTCCTACTTTTGTAGGGCGCCACCTACATATTTTTGGTTTGAAGAGTAATAACTTTTCGTTCGTACCGGTATAAAATTAGTGAGTAAAAAAGTATACATTTATGACGTTTTTAACGTAAAAAAAGCCATCTTGGTAAAAATCGCTACGAGTGATGGTTCTCGAGATATTTGGAATCGACATAAATTATCAATATCTTTCATCGTTAACATATTATGTAAATTAAACATGTTGACTAAATACTTATTAGACTGAAATAATAAATTTGAAATGTTTGGTGGCCACAAGTTCAATAGAAAGTGTTTTATCATCATATTTACTCGCAGAAAAATTTATGATTAATTTAAAAAATAAAAATTTCCCAAATTTATTATTATTTCAGTCAAATAACGATCTACTCAACGTATTTATTTTTTACTACATTCTATATATCTTGCTCGTAGCGATTATTACCAGACATTTTTTACGTAAAAAATCACGGAAATGTGTATTTTTTTACTCAGTAGGTTTTATACAGGTACGGACGAAAAGTTATTACTTACTTTTCAAAACAGTTGAAACAACAACTTCAGAACAGTTGACAACACATGCAGCAGGCGCCCCTAAAAATAGGAGTCATATTGACATCAAAATCAAATTTCTCATGACAAAAATCTTCCAGACACCAATTTTCATCTAAATAATGACGTTACTTCAAAAATTATTTGGAAAAAATTGAAATAAAAATGAAACTTCTACACCCTGTATCTCCGAACTAAGAATTTTAGGACATACATTTATACGAACTTTTTTACTTGTTTTTATCTGCAGAATATGCTGCCGAAGTTTCCAGAATACAGTTCGGACCATCCTGTATATGAGGCAGATTGCCGGTTCATTCTTCACAGCATGCAGTTTTAGTCACATAGTTTTATGCAGCATACAGTTTTAGTCACTCCATCTTTTTCTTGGCCTTCCCGTGTTTCTTCTTCCCAGTGGTGATTTGTCTCGTGGATTAGAAGTATGACAATTTGCACAATATGGCAACTACTTATAAAAGGTACCAATGCGTGTATTTTCTGTGGAGTAAAATTTTGGGTGCACTCAACTTCATGCTCTTACTCACTATAAGCTAATGCATTAATTTGATTCATCATATTGATTTGATCGTCCATGCGCTCATACACGCTTAATAATGAGTATGATGCGGTTCATTGGTGCGATGCGTCTATGCGGTTCGTCGATGTGAAACGAAGATGCGGTTTGTCCATGCCATTCGTTATTTTGTTTGAAAATTCGTCCATTGTGTGTTCGTGATATTTCTTTTGATGATTCCCTCAAAACACAACCCGACGCAGAGGGGCATTAAATAGATGCATTAAAGAACCGCATCAGCGTATAGTATGGATGAGGCTAAAAGTGTAATAAATTTGAAATAAAAACCTATAATAAAAATGTTTTTTCCTCAAAAGATAAACAATAGAAAATCTCCAAAAGTGCATTGAAATTCTGTCTATATCGAATTGAGTTTATGCCGATTTAGCAAATCTATTGATGACATTTCATTTAAATATAACTTTGTTGTAGGAAGAACAGTTTCTCTAGACATAAATATATACGTCATTTACATCTGGTTTTCGGTAAACAGGAGAAAATACGTTTGAAACATGAAATTTTCCTTTCAAACGCAAATAAAGGCAACCTACACATCACAATGCCGTAATAAACTCAATCAGGGTAAACAGAAGCAGTCCTTGATCTTTCTCATAGAAAAATATATTTAGATAAACGGCAAGCATCTATTATACTTTGCTTATTTCAATGCGTAAGTACCTAGTTTTATGTTAGCATGATCCAATCTAAAGTATATCCAGCGATTCAATGAATATTTCGCCAGACCACAGATAACAACTGTCCTTATATTGGACATCCATTATTATCCTGCGTATAACAAACTATAGACAGAAAAATTCATTGGATATACTATACCTCTCTGTCTCCAAATCGATCACTGCCGGCCGTACCGTCCTTTTCTCATAGCAAATCACGATACATTTGACTAGATAAAACAAGTATATTAATTTTTAGTAATCAACTGTCAATCTCAATTTTTAGTAATCACACTAATAACTGGCTATATTTTTGTGGCTATTTTCTAATAACTAATATAATTATCATCATCAGCATCATCATTTTCAGCTTATTCAACTATTTCCAATTATGGTGTAGCCTCCCTCACATATTTAAACTCTCTTTCTAGTTGATTGTTGGCCCATTGTTGTTTATTGATGGCTATGCGGGACCAAGTTATCCCTGCTAATTTCCTAATATCATGGTCCCATCTCAGGGTCGGTCTTCTTCTAGGTCTCCTAATTCCTCGTGGGTGCCATTTTTGTGGTCCAACTGTTTGCTATCCTTCTTGCCAGGTGTCCTGCCCATTGCCACTTGAGGGATTTGACTCTATGGATGACATCTATTACCTGAGTCTTTTGTCGTATCCTCTCTATTCTTTTTACGGTCTCTCTTAATTATTCCCAGCATAATTTCGTTCCATTGAGCGTCGTGCGACCTGCAAGTTTCCTTTATGATGTCCGTTTTAAGTATCCAGGTTTCGCATGCATTGGTCATGACTGGTAGTACCATAGACTTAAAATAAAATATAGACTACACTATTTACATCTAAACTCGGTCAAACAATCTTTTCTGTACACATGTTTACTTCTGGGTACAGTCGACCGAGCCTTCCTCATCCAGCCTATGTTGTCACGTCTTTAATATTATCAATATTTTTTTCTTGTTATAACACATATTGAGATATTAATACTACATTTTAATAAAGTAGGTTTTAATATGCCATAGATGTATTAAATAGTCCTTATACTACTAAATTATAAGTCGGATACTATTTAAAAAGGATAAGTTCTTTACATTTCGGCAACACCGATTAGAGGCGAGGTCGCCTATTATAGCTATTTATGTAACTAGTACCTAAAATGATGTTTTTTAGGACGAATCATTACTGTTTGCGGACGAGGCGTTAGCCGAGTCCGAAATAGTAGATGAGTCCTAAAAAACATAATTTAGGTACGTGTTACATACACTATTTTTTATCATACGCTTTTTACAGTTTTTTAGAACGCATATTTGCAAAATTTTCCATATTTGAAATTATAATGTTTGAAAAAGTTGGCTTATAAATTCATATCTTAGTAACGAGTTTGTTTATTTCATCGCATTTTGACATGTCATTCGAAATTTGGTCACAAAATCACACAAATTCATCAACAATTTTAAAATGTTCCAAAATCCCGAACATATTGCTAATAAGGCCAAAGAAATCGTGTTGGATTTACTTCCTGTGAAGTCTCGTGCCATTTACCAGAAAGAATATGATGTTTTTAATGAATGGAAAGACAAAAATGGCGTATTCGTTGTAAATGAAGATGTATTGCTAAATTATTTCCACGAAAAAGTAAGTACCTAGGTACCTATTTAAAAGAGGCTTTTAAATTAAAAATATTCTTTAAATTTATCGTCACAAACATTCAAACCATCGTCAATTTGGTCGAAATATTCCATGCTGAGAGCAGTGTTAAGGTGTTAAAGAAGATATTTATATTGACAAATTTCCAAAACTTATTGCTTTTTTTGAAGAGGAATTCGGTTGGTTACGAGCCTAAAAGTCTATGGTTTTGTCCATAAAAGAGATCGGTGATTTTTGGCCACGGCTAGTGATGAAACTTATTTACTTACTAAGGTAAGTTTGCGATAATGATTTTAAAATATATAGATGGTTTCTTATTCCATTGTATTTGATTTTTAGGTAGCTCTTGTCATTGGCCTTTGTGAGCATGTAGAAGAGAAGAATTGTACTCTCTACGAGTGCAAGACATCATAGAAAAAGACAACAGCTGCCTTTTAGTTACCCTTGCGGATACAAAAACTAATATCAAAAGAGTGTTTCCGGTGGTGAACGAAGGGAACGTTGTCAATCCAGTTGAGTTGTATAGAAAATATGCTTGTCTTAGGCCAAAAAATGTACCACATGATTATGTCTTCATCTCTTATCGTAAAGGAAAATGCACCGTGCAACGAGTCGGCATTCATTCATTTGGGAAGATGCCATCGATTGTAGCAGCATTTTTAAAGTTGTCGAACCCAAACGAATATACAGGTCATTGTTTCCGACGTAGTTCTGCTACTCTTGCTGCAGATGCAGATGTGGATTTTACATCGCTGAAACGCCTAGGAGGTTGGAGGTAAAAATTTTAATATTTTCCGATCTTGTTCTAAACAACAATAATTATTTAGGTCGTCCACAGTGGCCGAAGGTTACATAGAAGAATCTATTGAGAAAAAGAAGAAAGTTTGCAAACTGCTAATGGGGGAAAAGAAAATCGCGACCACTTCCACGGATGTATTACCAAGTACATCATCGTTCGCATTTACTCCACCTCATCAGAAAGTAAATTTACCTGCCAATGGAGGAGTCGTTTCGATTGCAGATGCAAGTTTTCAAAATGCACAAAATTGTTCATTTCATTTTTATTTTTCCAAATAACTTAGCTTTTGATATTGTTAGTATTTAATAATTTAAAAATCAAATACAATGGAATAAGAAACCATCTATATATTTTAAAAATCATTATCGCAAACTTACCTTAGTAAGTAAATAAGTTTCATCACTAGCCGTGGCCAAAAAATCACCGATCTCTTTTATGGACAAAACCTTAGACTTTTTAGGCTCGTAACCAACCGAATTCCTCTTCAAAAAAGCAATAAGTTTTGGAAATTTGTCAATATAAATATCTTCTTTAACACTTAACACTGCTCTCAGCATGGAATATTTCGACCAAATTGACGATGGTTTGAATGTTTGTGACTGTAATTTAAGAATATTTTAATTTAAAAGCCTCTTTTAAATAGGTACCTAGGTACTTACTTTAAACAAATAACTTAGCTTTTGATATTGTTAGTATTTAATAATTTAATTATAAATATATGTATAATTTATGTGATTTTGTGACAAATTTCGAATGACAAAATAAAACAACCAAATAACGAATTTAGACATTTTAGTCCATAAAGGTTGCCATGACGACCTTTACGGCCTAGGCCGAAAAAGAAACATTTTACGGACTGAAATGAGTCCGTAAAATAGCTGTTTTTGGGAGCGTATGACAAAAATTCATTTATTACCTTGTAGTACGCATCGCACGTGTGCGGTAAAGCTTTGTTGCCGCTATGTTCCCGGCTGTATTAACGCATTTTCTTAGCTAGTAGCCCTTAAATTTTTATTTTATTTACTTTTTCTGTTCAAGAACTATAAAATATGGTTCGCCAGTGCCAAATTTGCAAGAAATTTGACTTAAATAATCCATTTATGTCTTGAAACGACTTTCGACTGGTAGGCAACTCTCAATTTACCCATTAGGAGTCAATGGCGTTGTTGTAGAAAGGCGCTTATTTAGATAATATTTTAGTAAAATGTAAAATCTGAATTTTTTCTCTTACATAATCATTTATATAAAGGTTTTTGTAACAAAATCATAATTATTATAACCCTGTTAATAATTAATAATGTTTTTATGAAAAATATATTCCGGTTTATTCTAAAATCGTCTCAAAAGTGGCCCTATAACTTTTTTATTTTTTCAGATAAAAAAAACAGATTTGTATGTTAGTAGGTATATGACATAAATAAGGATTGATTGGACGTATTCAATTGTTTTTGGTCTCTTCCTATTTCACCGGAAATGAATACATCTTTTGATTTTTAAAGACACTCTCGGTATATTGCTACTTTATTCGATAAAAAATGACACTCTGAATAGAATGACATATCATATGTCAACTTTTGACATTGTGGCTTAAAAACAAATCGTATTTTAAATTTCAATCCAGGGTGCCATGGTGTTGTTAAAAACAATAAGTTTTAATCAAGGAGCCTTGGAAAAATAGTTTTGATCGTCTAATAGGTTTAGTGTCTTATCTAGGCCGGTTAAAAGATGTACAAATCGTATTTTTAATCATATGTCAATTTTTTTAAATGGAACAAGGGTGACTCATTAGCATATTTGGAAAAAGCATTTTTTTATGAATATATTTATACAACACACTTGGTATTTCGACTCAAATTGTCGTTATGAACCGCGTATTACAATTACAATTAAACCATATGCGAAAATGTCAAAAGTTGACATATGACATGTCATTCTATTCAGAGTGTCATTTTCTATCGAATAAAGTAGAAATATACCAAGGGTGCCATTTAAACATTAAAAGTTATAGTCATTTCCGGTGAAACTGGAAGTGACCGAAAACAATTTTATGCGTCCATCAATCCTGATTTATGTCATATACTAACATATTAAATCTTGTTTTATTAGAAAAAATAAAAAAATTATGGGGATGAGCCATTTTTATGACGCACCCGGTATAATAAAGACAGTACCGAGTTAAATAAATGTAGTTTTCATTTTATCCACTTCATATTTTCCTATCACCTTCCTTGCTTTAATGGAACAGACTTATGTTTTCTCTAATTTACATAATAAGACATCACTTAACCATAAAAAAAATACAACAATCATATTTTTTTTTCTCTCCCTGTCGCCGATTCTATTATATCTGTAGAATAGATCCTGTTTTGATTAATATTAGGGGTTGTAAATGTTTGACTAAAATTAACATTTTTTTAATAATTTCAAAAATTACGTAATTTCGATTATAAAATTTCTTCTATAACATGTATTTTATTATTTTTATCCTTTTTGGACTCTAATACGTAAGATAAACTTTTATTTAAAAAAAAACCTCTCCTAAATCTTAATAAAATATAAAAAAGTTTCATTAAAATAAAAAAATTACCCGGCTATGATACGGAGAGTTCAGGTGCACTTGAGAAACGAAAGACAGTGTTGCCAGGGCCAGTCAACTGAGATATACGACCTTGAACGATCTGTTTTTGGGGTAGTAATTTCCTGGGGCGCTAGATGGCGTATTTTTATTTTAATTTTTATAGTTGCCTAAAAATTTTTTTTTTTTTTTTTTTTTTTTATTAAAATTCATTAAATAGGCCTATTAATTATGTTCTGTCATTGTTCTGTACGTCAAATCAGTTTTCCGTTTCCGGGCTTCTCCTTCCTCTTAGTTAATCAGTTAGTCATTGAACGGAGATGTGAAATTTCGCTGTGTTTTTGCAATATTACAATTTTTACACAACGTGATTTTTGTATTTTTTAATTTTTTGTTGAACTTGTTTGTTTTTGATTTTTTAAGATCTTTATTAAAGGTAAGATCTAAGTTAAAGCTCTTTGATTTCATCTAACATTTTATTTTATAATCCGAATATAGTGAGGTGAGGTAACCTAACCAAGTCCAATATTACATAGAATTTTTTATAATTAAATAAAAAAAAAAAAAAAAATATTTTTAACAAAAAAAATTTTTTTTAAATTACACCCCATATTTTTTGTACATAAACTCAACAATGTGATATTACACAATTGTTCAAGTCCATATGTAAAAAAAAATAACGTAAATAAAAAACATGTATCTAAATGGACTTTGTCACCCTTCCGTGTATTCCAACGAAATTTGTTATGTGTTCTTTTTGGTATAAGTTAATAAAATTATAAACTTTTTTTTTTTTTGAAAAGTTTATTTCGAAATTTGTTTGTAAAATGTTTCATGGTATAATTTTCTGTAAATTAAAATACATTATTTATTGTAGTTTTTTATGCACATAAAATGATATAAGCAAACCATTTAACACTTTATAGTTATTTTCACTATTAAATCCTTTTTTTTACCATTTGACTTGTTTTCCAACTTGGGACCAATCAAATGACTACACATTATTTTGTATAATGTCATGTTATTGTTGAATTTTTTAAAAAAAAAAATAGATTTGATTAATTGCATCTATTTAAATTTGCCGCCACCTTTCTTACTTTCTAGGACGCTAGATGGGCGCCATTCAAAGTTACAGATTACAGATTCATTTACAAATTTGAAACCGTTTTTGAAACTAAAAAAATGCATGGGAGTTAGCGTCCTTCTTTAGTGTGTTCTGTTGCATGTTGCGTTTCTCAACTCAGAGTCGTCAGGGAACGACCGTTACGGACAGAGACAACCTATCTATCGCTCGTGTCGCACTCGTTATAACCTAAAACAATAACACAACAATAACAAGACATTGTCTGACCGCATGTTCCAGCTATTTATGAATGAGATGCTCAGTCTATATTTTATTTTAAGTCTATGGGTAGTACCCATTGGTTGAATGTTTTCTTCTTTAGATACAGTGACATTCTAGATTTGAATATGATTGAGTTTCTTAACTATTAATTATATCTTATAGGTAGTATTTACTAAGTATCCAGTCGACACAAGGTTACAAAAATTAGTGTATATTGCTTTTTATAGCGATTCTCCGATTTTTTTTTTGATTTTTTTGGTGCCTTGAATTTCTTGGAATTATCACTAGTCAAAGTTCTTGAAAAAAAGTCAAAACATTGACAAATTGTCTCACCTTATACAAATTTTGTGAGTCAACCGTAAACTATTTGTTAATGAATCAATTCTGGACAGTATCGTAAACCTAATTTTTTTCTATATTTTCGTCACAAACCCATTCATTTTTTTCTCAGTTGTGGAAAATTTTCGCTACCAAATAAATAAGCTAAATAGCATGAATACTTTCGAAATTGCAAATTGCCTGCATACAGGGTGTCCCAGGCTGAGGCTGCGTTAGAAGTTTCTAGAGAACCACAATATCTAGATCGGAGATTTTTGAACATCATTGTTTTGCAATGAGATCTATCGATTAAAATATTTTCAATATGGCGACACCTCCAGAAATACCAGAAGTTGACAGCAACTTTCTTATTTTAAATGGGCTTTCATTACATACTTAAATTCTCTGTAAAATTTTATGAATTTTCTTATAAACACTCTATATCTAACATTGACCGTTTTTGTGAAAAAAATATTTAAAATTTTTGAACGAAAAAAAAAAAAAAAAAAAAAAATATGTGTATAGCCTAAACGTCAAATTTAGTGATTACCACAGCCACTGTGACATAGAGAGAAGACATGTGGCTATCTATTTCAAAAAAATTAAATTGTTCGTGTCATAACAATGGCGATAGCTGTCATGAAATTGAGCGATTGAAAAATTATATTGCTAAATCATTTTTTCAAATGGAAACACACTTTTTTATTTCACGCTTTTCACCTGTTACTTTTTAACTATACATGTTCCTATACCTAAAATAAATCGCTATTAAGTTATTTAAGATTTAGTTTTAAAGCGTATATTTTTCTTGGATTTTTTTTTTTTTTTATGACTTTAAACGTCACATGATGTAAAACAATAGATCTGCCTATGTCATATTGTGACACTGTTCAAAAAGCAGCATCATTTCCGAGTTTCAACTTTAGGCTGTTTTTTTTTTTTGATCAAACGGAATATTATAGCAATACGTAACTGAACGAAGTACAATGAT
>NW_022146402.1:655518-848744 GCF_002938485.1 Sitophilus oryzae
TGAGCCAGATAGGTATAGGAAACCCTATATTTAATTTAAATCTGCCTCGGCTTATTTTAAAAAATACATAGTGTTGCATTTGAAATAACGAAGTTTTTATGTAAAATAAATAATTAAAATAGACCAGCAATTTTTCATACCCCTGTATACATTTAAGGAAGCAATCAAATTTTTTAGTAAAGTTTATTTCTCTGACTTGAAAGTCAGCAGAAGAATTAATTCTGAAAAGTAATGTACAAGGTGTTATGACAAACTTTTTTATTATAGCATGCATATTTTAATATCTTTAAATATCTCAAGAACCAAAGCTTTTAAACATATCAAACTCTTATAATAAATACCTTTTTTTGGGTCCAAGAATCCAAAAATGAAATAAAATACCGGGTGTTCTATAAGAAAAAATATAACTTTGGTGTGGATCTTACTTTTGAAACACCCTGAATATTTCAGTATAATTTTAAAATGTGCACATTACCTCCCCACATATACCCATAAAATATTTTGCTTCTATATTCTTCCGTTTTCGTATAATCAACCGAGGTGAATTAGGTGCGCCAACCTGTATAGCATTCAAAATTTATTGGAAAAATTCAATAGCATTGTAATTTTGGTTCGCCATGTATATATAGTTCCGTACGAAACGCCAAATCGAAACATTTTATACGAACACTTCCCTTATTTTGTAATACACGCTGTTTCCCTTCTTATTTTTTTGTACTTGTTCATTTATACTATGTATAGATAACTTTGTTAAAACTTCAATCAATTAAAAATTATAATAGCTTACCTTTCTACGAAAGCAGGGTCATTTTCGAAGTTGACCGGTGTCTTAGGAGACTCTACACTATCACTCTCGTACAAATCCGCAGGAATCTCCGCTCCATAAGAGAATTCAGAGCCTAGCATCGCTTGATCGTCCGATTTTGACGTTTTCATATACACAGAACTGAGTTCTCTGCCTTGGACCGACACACCGACCCAAAATACGATCCAAAAACTCGTCGCGATATTCATAATGGTTCAAAAAATCCCTTGTGATCTGTCAAAGAACACTAAACTAATCGATTCAAATCATCGGCGATTTTATACATTTTAAGAATTCCATGAAGAGTAACAACGAATTTTTGCGGTGGGTTGACATTTAAAGGACGTGTGTTTTGTAAAACTATTTTGATTTCACGCATCGTTGCTAACCACGAGTTAAATATGAAGCCAAGCGGCAAAGGATAAGCTAAATATGTTCTTGTAAAATGTATTAAATTGGAAAAATATGTTTTTTTAATTTAGATGTAAATACGAGGGTAGTCTGAAAAGTTTCAGACTTCACAATGCTACAAAATCTTCCTCTAGGAAATGCGAGACCCTATTGTTGGTGGAGAAGCTTGTCCCTGGCACTTTGGCTGGCTCTAAGAAGCATATCATTGTCTTGTCCTTGGTTGTAGTGTCGTGGCTATGGAATTGTACTAAGACATATAACGATGCCGGATGGGACTACCCTGTCCATTATACCAGGCACCCTTTACTGTCTGTTGTCATGTATCACGAGCAGAGGGTGTGGAGAGATTTTAGCAAGGGGGGAGTCCATTTCATTAGTCCGAAAAAGTAGCAAGATAAGCGTTCGGCATTTAACGTTTTATGTAAAACTGGCTAGGTATTTTTACACAAGTGAAGAAGGAAATTAAAGATAAAGGATTACACTATATCCGTATTGTAGCACATTTTTAGACAACTTCTTTATTTTTAAGATTTTGATGATCAAACATCAACAACATATTCCTTATGTTTGGAGTAAATTTTCTCTAAAATAAAGGCATAATTTAAAATGCCGTTACAATACGGAGATAGATTGAAGTTTTGTGATTACAGTGATATACGAGTCCTAACAACTAAATGTTCGGACAAACAAAAATTTATTAAAAATTTTTATTTTCATTAACTGAATTATTTACATTTAAGAAATACATTAAAAATATATTAAAATCTAACATTTCTAATGAGTATTTAAATAGTTTAGTTTCTATAAACATTAAAATAAACTGTAGGCCAATAAATAAACAAAGAGATTGCACAATATCGTGACAACTAAATGTTCAGTTTAAAAATGCTGTTCTAATATGGCGTACATCGGCATGAACTTTTGCAACCACTGCAAGCCTGTTTGGCATTGTTTTTATTAATGATTGGCATACGCCAGATTAAAAATTTTGCCATAATTCACTTAATATCATCGTCAAATGGGTAACGGTTTCTTGGGGATCGTGGCACAATTTTTGTTTTGATTTATGTCACATGTCCCGATAATATTAAGGTCCGGACTGTGCGAAGGCCATGAGGGGACCTTAATGTTCATGCCCCTAAACCATTTTTTAGTAGTTTTAGCTGTATGGTATGCCCCGCCATCCTGTTGAAATATAAAATTATTGTCCTGCTCTTTACCAGAACAATTCCTTACAAGGACCTTTGTCCTTCCCACTTGACACAAGAATATTTTTCAAAATTTTTTGATTTTTTGACGCATCAATTATGCCTTCTACCACCTCATACTTTTCTGGGCCTATTTTGGACATTACTCCTTCAAATCATAATGCCTTTAGGAAAATTCACTGTCCTTTTGAGGCAATCTTTATCCAATAGACACTCTAGCGGTGTTAATTATATCGATATTAAGGTGGCTCATGTGCACATGTAATTCGTGCACTTGCCATTTGCGATTGGAATTATTAGCGTCGGATTGGGAAATAATTAAATATTTTACCTTAATGTCATTTTTGTAGTTTGTGACATCAGAAGTTCCAATCCAACGCTGATAATTCTAATCACAAATTGCAAGTTTAAGGATTACATCTGCACGGATGCATGATCTTTATGAAAGATAGACAGTAGAATTTCCTAAAGACATTATGCTTTTAGAGTTTATGTCCGCAATGGGTCTAGGAAGGTATGAGGTGGTAGAAAGGCACAACTAATGTGTCAAAATATCAAGAAATTTTGAAAAACAGTTTTGTGCCAAGTGCGAGAGACCTTTAGCAGGATATGAATTTTATATTTAACAGGATGGCGGGGCATGCCAAATGGCTAAAACTACTAAAAAATGGTTTAGGGATATGAACATTAAGGTCCCCTCCGGACCTTAATGTTATCGAGGCATATCGAGACATGTGGCATAAAACAAAACAAAAATTGCGCCACGATCCCCAAGAAACCGTTGCCCATTTGACGATGATATTAAGTGAATTATGGCAAAATTTTTACTCTGGCGCATGTCAATCATTAATAAAAACAATGCCAAACAGACATGCAGTGGTTGCAAAAGTTCATGCCGATGTAATGCCATATTAGAACAGTTATTTTTTAAAGTGTCCGAACATTTAGTTGTCACGATATTGTGCAATATTTTTGTTTATTTATTTGCCTACAGTTTATTTTAATGTTTATAGAAACTAAACTATTTAAATACTCATTAGAAATGTTAGATTTTAATATATTTTTAATGTATTTCTTAATGATGAAGAAATATATGATGAAAAAAATTAGTGTGAAAGTTTGTCTTTTGGAATGACGATCACTATTTGGATTTTTCTTTTTGGATTTATATTTTGTGTAAAATTATATAGTGAATGTCCTGATTAATCATTTGCAAGCCAATTTGACACCGTTGGCCAGACAGGGAGAGCTTTTAGAAAATAGTTTTTTTTTGTAGAGATTAACTTACATGAGTGGTTGTCGTAAATACAGTAAAGTTGGTAACTTATCAAACTACCCTCGTTCTTAAAGTCAAATTAATTAGCGTCTAATTTTTGCGGTAATTGAAGAAATGTGACTAATTTTAAAAGTAAAGATTTTTTGTAATAGTCCCAAAAATCGTTTGGCTGACTCTCTTTTGAATACATTTCGCAATAATTGTTTAAAATTAATCAGATGAAAATTAAATTTTGAAATATACTTGCCTACTTATCTTATTCAACAAATCTACATAGGTCACATAAACTGCATATATCCTTCAATAATATTTACCGTGGAAAAAGAAAATAATATTTGCCTGCCATTACTGAGTGTACTATTATTGCAGTAAGTTTTTCCATTTAAGAAAAAAAAACAACATTTTTACACACAAACCAAACCAAATCAATAAACACCCTGTAAAAATATCTCTGTCTGAAAATAAACTTGTTTACCCCAATTAATTCATTCATTTATTCCTACCACATAAAATGAAGCCAAATAAAACAATAATAAAAAAAGAACTAATTGGAAAATCACTTGTATGAGTTCCTAAATTCCAAATAAAAGCAAAAGGCATAACCATACGCGTCCACATCCAGATAACATGGATACGCTGTGGATAATATTGCTTTCGTCATATGTAATCGGCTGTCAATCGCGTGATATCTTTGTAAACGATGAAGTACCAATATACGAGGTTGAAGGAAATGAAAAAAATGACGTTGCTGAAAATATTAAAGAAGAAATTGAACATGCTCCTTGTCATATGGAATACCAAGTAAGTGCTCTTATAATTAACATTATTTATCTATTAACAGTATTTTAGTCAAGATATTTCAAATTTATTACCTACAGTTCTTGTTATGTAACTAACAAAATTGCTAATTTTATAAAAATAAGTAGAACCGCACTAAATAGACTAGAAAATATAAATATGGATTAAAATAGCTTTAATGGACTTGCGGTGCCATTTTTCGCCGGTGCTGCCACCATCGGAGAATATCGTAAACAACTAGTATAATTTACAAATACAGGGGTTTAAATAGAGAGTATACGAAAAATTTATAATAAGTGTAAATAAGTATAATTTGTGAAAATTCTAATAAAAATAAAAAACTAAATATTTTGATCTCTTCAGAAGATTTAACCTGTATTATTATTATTTATTATTCCAGATAAAAAAACTTTTCGGATAGAGTTCAACAAACTACGGTAGCGAGCATAGTTTTAATCACCGGTTTTGCTAGTGGGGTCATAATTGGGGCTATTTCGGCTATAACGAATTTTTTTAAATGTACATAATTATAATTTTAGAAGATGTTATAAAATGATGAAAAAAAGTATATCATTAATATTGCCATTATATATTATATTTTATCCTCTCATAGTATGTCTATATAATTTTTCGATTATGTAACGGGCACTTTGTTTACTCATTTGTTTCGTTGAACTGCTTGAATTCATTTTTGCTTTTGATCAAATCGGCGCCGGCGTGAGAAACTATGAAGCTATAAAATGTTATTTCGGGAGAGTTGAATATACGGGAAAGTTGAGTTATTGATTATTATTGCACCCAACAACGCCTTACTTACGTTCTCCTTTACACGTTACATTTTTTTGTCAATTTTATTAACATTTGAAATTGTCACAACACAACACGACGCCTAGTTCGAATTCTTTTTCACTTATTTTTTACTACCCGAAACAGCGTTACATCACACAAACCTCGTACCTACCTGAGTGTTTTATAGTCTCAATAACTGCAGTAGCAAAAAACTAAAATACTTAAATATTATGACAAAACCCCGATTTCAATATTATTTTAATGCGATAGACATGACGGCGGCGTGAACTATATATTGAAATTTCTGATTTCTGCCGTAGAGTGCGCTGCGGTCGGAATTTGTTGAAATCAACTGAAATGCACCAAGCCTATAGCCTATTTGCAAAAGCAGCTGTACCTCTATTAGTAAGGCGGTCGCTTGCGGATCGAGATGTACTGGGTCAAATTCTACAAATATAATTTTTTTTTATTTTTTTCACAGGTATCGAGGTGTAGTGAAAGGTTGGTCTAGATAATAGCAATCAAAACACGCCGTAAGCATATTGACGTAGCCGTAAGCGTGTTTTGATTGCATTGATTAATCACTGGGGTATTTTTTAGACTGCACGCGAAATACCCGACCGTATTTTTTTAGACATTGTGAATGATCGTAAACTAAAAAGTATATAAATAAGTGTAATTACTTTAGTTTACTTTTTATATACAGTATATTTCCGGATTGTCTTTACAAAAGGAAACTTTTTATTATTGACATTTTGAGAAAACTGCATTCTTTTCGCACCTCAAAGAAAACCACCTTCGGTATACTAGCCCTGGTCACTTCATCTGCGTGGTCTGTATTTTAATGGATGCGACAGAGATAAATACAAATAACCGGACAGACAGAGAGACAAAATAAAAAGCGGCATACAGTGTTGCCGGTTTTTACGTTTGTAGTAAAATGTGTGTAGAAAAAAATATATAAAAATTTTCATTTAATATCTATTAATATTATTTATATCTTTCAATAATCTATTACAGCTGTAATAAAATGAGAAACTAATTGTTGGCAATACCGCGTAGAAGAAATGTATCAACCTAAGACCAGTTAACCTAATTATTTTTTTATATTTATTTTAATATTAGTTTCGAGGGGTGTCTCACTATTGGAATTACATGTACATTTTCTTGGCAGTCGCTGGCAGTCATTGGCAGTCTTATGGCAGTCGCGTATAATATTTACATGGCAGTCATAGGCAGTCTTCTTCATAGTCATTGGCAGTCGCTTAGCAGTGGAAGGATATTTTGGCAGTACGTGTACATTTTGCACCCGAGTGAGACAACCCTCGATTAGTTTACTGTTCTTTGTATCATCCCAACTTTTATCTCTTTTTAATACATTTAATTTTCCATTAAGCTGTCAACATCACTGTCTTACAAGTTAAAATCCAGTTTTAATAACCAGATCGGTTTAACTACTAGTTCAATCTCACAAATAGTGCCGATCAGATTTCGCGATAAAATGTAGGTCCTATATACTTGTAAAAACTGATGACGCACAGCACAAGTATATGCGAGAAGTTGCCTAATGGTTTAAGAGCTAGCAACGTTTTCGAGAAAGTATTTTAAGAAAGCTGACTCTGTGATTTATCTTTTACTATGCTCTCTGGAACTGCTTGCGGCCCATTTCTGCCGATACTCGTTGCGTTCACTACTGCGCATCGGAAGAAGATCATATTTTTTTATTGAGTCCGTAAAATGCTAGTATTGAATATAAATCGAACAAGTCTCCATAGCGCAGCGCGTAGAGTTTCCGACTATGAACCGATGATCCAGAGTTCGAAACCGGATCACAACTTTTTTATTTTATTTTCGTTTATATTCTGATAGTAAAGTATTAAATATTTGCTTTTTTTGAATCACCAGAATTATTTAATACTTTACTATCAGAATATAAACGAAAATAAAATAAAAAAGTTTTTGCCCTGACCCGGTCTTGAACTCTCGACTCCTCGCTTGATAGGCGGAACCTCTACGCGCTGAGCTATGGAGACTCCGTCGATTTATATTCAGTACTAGAATTTAAAGGACTAATAAAAATATAGGATCTTCTTTCAATGCGCAGTAGGGAACGCAACGTTTATCGGCAGCCAGACGGGCCGCATAATAATTATATTACTATTAATATTTTATATTACACTCTATTATTTCTATTCCATAGGTAATGAAAAGGGTTGTGGGCACTTGCATCAAACTCGGAAAATCGGCGACTGGATGTGATAATGTAAACTTACACAGTTTCTTTTTTTCGCCCGTAGTTTTAGAAGAGCTTCGCAGTACAAGAGAGCATGGTAAACGATATATTAAAGGGCCAGTTTTCTTAAAATACTTGTTTTCCCGACGTTGCTATAAGCTTTGTAACGTACTATAAGCTTTTTAAAGATTATGGAACACTATAAGGGACAATCACTTTTCGTATTTTTTTCGCAACTGTTATATTACACTCTATTATTTCTATTCCATAGGTAATGAAAAGGGTTGTGGGCACCTGCATCAAACTCGGAAAATCGGCCACTGGATGTGTGGCGGGGAATTACCTACATCCGTTTCATCCAGAATGTATATAGATTATGGCAGTGAGTAACAGAGGAGAATCAGCACCACGTAAAGTGGAAATAATTTCTTTATTTAAATATCGTTTATACTAAATTGTTGTAATATATATTAAACTTCATTAGTGTTCATTAATTGTAACAGAAATTAAACCAAATAAAACATAAATAATCTTTTATTCATCCTAAAATATGTAGTTTTGGTCTGCAAAACAAAAATATGATGGATTCAGTGAACAGAGTATTTATAACCATAAACAAAGTACAAATAGCAAAATAAGGCCAAACCCCTACATGTATACTATTTATGCATGTTACGCATTAATTTAGCAGTAAAATCAAAGCAAAAGTTATGTCAAAAAAATCAAAAACATTTTAAATATGGTTTATACATTTATTTTAAATCAAAGTAATTTTTATAAAGCATTTTATGTACACGATATCTTTAAGCTAGGTATACATCAACTAAATTGCCTACATTATGTTTCATTCGCCCCTTCTCAGTAATTACATATTTATATATAGATAAAATGTAATTATAAATGCAACAGTGCTAACTTATCTTAATTATAGCAAAATAAAATATTATTGAAATGAGGACAATTAAATATTTCTTGTATCATGAATCAGTACACAAAGTTTATGAAAGTGGTTTCATATTTTTTCATTACCTGTTTTTTTTACTGTATAAAATATTACACTAACGAAGAAAAATAAAATGTATGTATTTTATATGATCGAGATAATACAATAATCATATGAAATCAATAAACGTAATTTTTATGCGCAGAATCATATTCATTTCTATAACAATCTTACAATATCTACACAAATTTTCAGCGAACTTTAAACATTTTGCTAGTAGCCATAACGATCCTGAAACAAATATTCTAATTAATACGCATGAATAGATATAAACAATGAAGCAATAATTCACTTGGTTTATTTAAAAAAATATAATTATTTTTTGTACAACAATATGAAGTATACAACTTCTCATCTACAAGGTGTTTTAAAAAACAAGTGTCATCTTTCATGGGGAGATTCCTCACGTAAAAATAAGATAATTTTTTCATATCAACATATGTAGGTCTAATTCTACTTTTTTCATAGATGCAGAAGAATCGGACCTATGTTGGTAATCTGTGTGTAAGTGTCTTCTTCCACAATTACGTAAAACTATACAGAAAAATTTATCATAAGACTGTAAGAGCCGCTAAGGATTATTATAATAGGAGAATCGCCAATTCTGGTAATGTTGCTAAAGAAACATGGTATATTGTGAATGATTTGAGAAACAAAGCTTCTTCGTCTAGAAATATCTCTACCTCACCTGAGAACCTTAACGATTACTTTGTAAATGTAGCGAAAAATTTAACTAATATCATATGTCCTTCTCATGATCCACTTTCATATCTCTCTAATGATAATGTAAACTTACACAGTTTCTTTTTTTCGCCCGTAGTTTTAGAAGAGCTTCGCAGTACAATTAATACCATCAAAAATAAATCCTCATCTGGGACCGACGGGCTAACTTTAAAAATGTTTTCGAATCTGCCAGAAAGCACTCTGAATCACCTAACTACTTTAATAAACATGCCAATCCAAAATGGTATTTTTCCAAAATGTCTTAAGACGGCAATAATCATTCCTCTGCATAAAGGAGGAGACAAAGATCAAGCTTCTAACTATCGCCTAATTGGACTTCTTTCAACGCTATCTAAGATCATAGAAAGGTTGGTATCTTTTCTGTTTAAGTACAAAATACTTACTGAACATCAATTTGGATTTCTAAGCAATAAGTCCACAAATGACGCTATGTTTTGCCTACTTAATAAAGTTTACTCCAGCCTAAATAACCATCATTCTACAGCAACAATTTTCTGCGATTTTTCTAAGGCGTTCGACTGTGTAAATCATAAAATCCTAATTAATAAACTGCAGCTCTATGGGTTCAGGGGGAAGATCTCTCGAATGGTTTAAGTCATATCTGAGCAACAGAAGTCAACTTATGAGGGTGGATATCACGTTGTCTTCTAGCAAGCCAATAGAATGTGGAGTACCACAAGGCTCAGTACTAGGCCCTATTTTGTTTCTTCTTTTTATTAACGACATTGCTAACATAAACATCAGTGGTAAAATATGTCTTTTTGCGAACGACACTAGCTTCACTTGGAGCAACAATGACGTCACGGCACTTCATAGGATTATATAAAATGACTTAATCACCATTAAATCTTGGTTCGATTCGAACCTCCTGAGTCTCAACATTTCGAAAACAAGCTTTGTCGTATAAAATCTCGCTGCAGCCTTTTGTACTTAACAACACCACAATTGACGTATAATCTGTAAAATTATTAGGGCTTGTTGTAGACAATTCTCTGAAATGGGACTGGCATATCGACGCTTTATCGAAAAAATTAAGCTCTGCCTGTTTTGCATTAAGATCTGTTTCTAAGGAGCTTAACTTTTCAGTGGCTAGAACTGTTTATTATGCACTTTTTGAGTCGCACCTCAGATATGCCCTTCCATTCTGAGGTACGTGTTGTGCGACTCAATTTGACCGCATTTTCTAGCTCCAGAAGAGAGCTGTTCGATATTCACTGGGACCATGGCTGGGAAACTTAAATGGAAATGACAGTTCATTAAAAATAGTTTTTCCTCCAAGATGCAGAGGCGCAAAATATTAAAACTGTCAATATTAACAATGCAAATGTCAATATCTGACAACAATAAAATTTGATTTTTAACTGTCACTCAGAGACGCTTTTGTTGTGATTTTACGGTTTGATTTCGTTTTGATTTGTCGAATTATTGTAAAATGAAATTCCTTCAGATTTTTTGCCAGTATTCTGTTTTAGACAATGTTTTTTAAAAATGGTGGGACAATTTGTGTTTTGTAATAACTCTTAATTATTTTTTATCATGGAGTTTAATTGTTGTACACCTGGTTTCCGAAGGATACAATGGTAAGTAAATTAAACATATCTACTTACAGTTATAGATTTTTTAAATTAGTACTGCTAATAAATGCTACTTGCAGAGCAGTTTTTTAATTTTTTTTACGGTGCATGTAAGGATTTTATATTAGCATGATCAGCAGATGATTACATCTGATTTAATTTGTTTTTATTATTTCAGGTCCCAAACGGAAACAAACTGGGAATCTTGCCTACACCAAAATTATATACCTAGCCGTTTCCAATTCACTTCAAAGGGAGGAAAATTATGTAAAACTGCCTGCTATTTGCTGAAAACCGCCAAAGATTAAATTATAACTGTAACAACTTAATATACACTATTTCTAGTATTTTTAATATATTTTTTAATTAATATCCGACATATAAGAACACTTTGTATGCTTTTAATTCAGTTGATTTATCGTTTATAATATGTTCGACCTAATTAAAAGCACACAAAGTGTTCTTACATGTATGTCTAAATTTATTTTAAATTAACTAAAACAACCCCCCTTCCCCGCACCCCTCTCTTCCATTAGTATTTCTTCCTCCATCTACCAGAGGCGCCCTTGTATAATAAAATTGAAATGTATTATAAGTTGCCTATCTATTTAATAGTATAAGTCTTTTATCTATGACTGGGACTAAACAGCAGAACTCATTGCCAGGACTTTTTTAAAAAAATACAAATATTAACTCTTCCTTCCTTATTTATATTTGAATCAATTTGCCTAATATGTAAGCATGTATCAGCTTCTCAAGAAAGGCCACTCACACTTATCCACTCAGGAACGCGGAGCAAGATCTTTATCTAGCTACCCCACGCTCAGAGTTAGTTAAAAGTTCAATATTATACAACTCGAAAAAAATGCACAATCACCTGCCATTTGAAATCAAATCCATGTTAAAAGTTCAATATTATACAACTCGAAAAAAATGCACAATCACCTGCCATTTGAAATCAAATCCATAACATCATTTTCTTCATTTCGCAAAGCATTGAAATCTTATTTACTAAACAAAGCTTTCTAGGCCGTAAATTACTTATATTTTGATAATCGAATTTGATCTTGTAAACACTGATCTAATGTTTGCTATTACTATATAGACCAATGACATCGAAATAAATTTATTTAGAGGTCATTGATATTTACTATAAACTTACTAAATATTTTTGAATCTTATTTTTTTTTATTCTTTCACATTGTAAACATTTATAAATGTTTATTTTAAACAATAAGACTGACAATGTAATTTGTATGTTTTGTATTCTCTTTTGTTTGTTTGTTTGTTTACTTTGATTGTTTACCTTACCTTTGTCTACAAATTGTAAACTTTTTTGACAATAAAGGCATTTATTTATTTAATCATTTAAAAATAAATCTTTTTTTTACGAGAGGAATCTCCCCAAAAGAGATGACACATTAATAGTATTACCTGTATCGAAGACATCAGTCCATTGGCAAGAGACCCAATTTTTCCGGCAACCCGAGTCACGCCTTGACGCACGCTTTCTTTCACATCTTCTAAATCATAGGCGGGGAGATTTGACGGTCCAAGACCTCGTCGAGCATCTTCATCTCGACCGAAAAATTCTGCCGATGAAATACTATTTGATCCCTGAAAATTACAGGATGCGTAGTGACATAATATCGTTAAGCAGATAAATCTATTGCATTTGCAATTCAATATAAGACCACCAATAAGTCTATATTTGGTGGTCTGTTGCTTATGCATTTCGATATTAGACCTCATTTCTTTAAATTAATTTGTTAATAATTCTCTATAGAGTTTTACGTTTTATTTTTAATTTAATAACTAATATTTTAGTGATTAATTGAGTTATTTGTTTTATAGCTTATTTTACTTATTACATATTGGCAAAAACTAGACCATTATAAAGATCATTATAAGCGTTATTATGAGTTATTTATTTATTGATGTGCATCTTACAACGCCATAAGTCCTAATAATAAATAAGAGGATGCTATTAATGCAGAAACTAATAATCAAGGAATTTAGTAAAAACTAACTTTGAAAGTGGTATAATGTGCTTATCAATCAAACTTACTTTTCTGACTGCAGTCAAGGGTAATAAAAGACTTTTATTGTCACGTTCTGGTTCAAAATAGTTTAAAAAAAAAAACAAGAAAGCTACAAGTTCTTTGCTTCGACTGTTTAAATGCTTCGGCATATTTTCAACACACAATTTCAAGAAATGCAATACAAAAACTCGAAAATTTAGTTCTTAAAAAAACTGTTTGTGCTTAAAACTGCAATTTTTAAAAAAAGACTATGAAAATAGGCAAAAAAAACGAGAATTACTCGCGAAGATTCAACAACAACATGATAATATACAAAATAATGACTGACATTAGGATAATTGTCAAATAATAAAGGACAACATTGCTGAACACGGCGTAATGTGACCAACACAGCGATAATAAAATTCGGTTTAAAATAATTTTTGCAGCTTTAATCTAAATAAAATATCTGTTACAATCATTTTTTGCTCTATAAAGTAAAAAGAAGAGCTGCTCGGTATCTTAAATTATACAACAAATTTAAACATTTTTGCCAAAATTTAATTTAGTCAGGTTTATAAACTTTAGTGCCAATGTCGATATGATTGATGACGTGCATCGAAAAATATTTTGGATTACAATATAGGAAAATCAATAAAATTGGCGTGCACGTCATCAAAATATGTAACTACTGCCGGGACAACAACAAACTGTGACGCCGGCAATAATTAAAGAATCTGCTAGGCAAACCAAATTGTACATATTAGCAGTGTTGCCACATCAGCATACGTATTTGTCTTCAGTTGAACGGCGGAAGTATGTAATGCCTAGCTATAGGTCAGCTAACGGTCGCTTCGGGATCGAGATATACCAGGTTCGAATCCAACAAATATAGATTTTTTTTTATTTTTCTACAGGCGTACCTACCCTATATCATATATACTTACGTAGATGCTTAAACGCCATACGATTAGCATTAAAAACGATATCTCGACATGCCATTTCCAAACCTTCTTTATTGCACTTATGACACGTTCAATAGGTTTGTCTTTTCCGATGACATCGCATGCGCATTAAAAGTTGCATGTATTTCCAAATATGGAAACCAACGAAACCAACTTCTCATATCTCGTCATCATATTGTCATAATCTTGTTATAATATGTCATAATCTTACTTCCATTGTGTAACGACGATTGTTTTTTGCGTTTTTTATTTTAAAAATTGAATTAATTACTCTTTTATCGATCGCTTTTATATAGCCAAGGATGCAAGTGTGTTCAGTGAGAAGTTAATTTTAAATTTGTGCAATAATTATATTTCTATTTTTTTCGTTGGTCTTCTTAAATACTCGTAGAAATGACTAGAAAGTGTTTGGTGTGTGGAAGTTCTAATATAAAGGTCCCCGAATTATCTTTTCACAGGCAAATAAAGTATTTAGTTGTTTTTTATTTATATTAAACCACACGCATACTTTCTGGTTAAATTTTCTAAGAATATTGATATTTGTACGGAGTGGCTAAATGTATTTTTTAAATAATTTAATTTTTTGTGGCAGTAAACATTCAATTTATTGTTCAAATATATGCATTACAAATTAAATTTTGAAAATTAATTTTCTGGCGCGAGGACGTTAGCTCCTCGACAAGGATAAATAGAGTAGAAGCATTGCGTGTACAACAAAGAGAGAAGATAAATGTAAATTGTTGATATGTTTGCGACAGTTTCCATAGTGAGGTACTTATCCACGTAAGTATATACGATCCAGGGTAATAGCGTGTTTTGATTGCTTTTTTGATTTTGTTTAAATCCCAAGAAATCTACGATGTGTGTGTCGCCATGTTTAAAAACAAATCTACCCCGACGTTGTTAAATGTAAAAGAAGAAATATGTAAAATTTGGTTTGCATATTTTTTTCACTTATTTTTGACATATTTCAGCCATTCCTGGTAGGTAATAAAACTGTGGATAAACCAAAGAAAAATGTCAATGTTACATGAATTTCATAACTTATTCTTGAGTTATGTGAACCTATTTTTCTATGGATACTTATTATACGAAGGAAATGGTAAAGAGGCTTCTCAACATTTTCGATGTTTTGAACAATATTTATAAGCTGCCAAGTCGTAAATTATCAATTACTTATTGAAGAATTGATAAAAGAAGTAGTCTTCACTAAAGAACAAGAGAACCCACAAAATCACATTTTTTTCTATTTTTATTGACAGTTCGACAAGCAAAACGGTTCTTTAAGGTAGCCGTTTTCAAATCGCTTAGCGCAATCAGTAAAGACGCTAAGCGCGTCAGATGAGAATACCCAAATCGGTAATTAAGTGCGCACTAAGCGAAAATTAACGTCAGATACGCTGAGCGTCTAAAAGCGCTTAGCATTTTGTAAGTTACAGAATTCGGGCCCAGTGTTATTAATAAACGAATTATAAAGAATATGTATTGGTACAAAAAATACCTGAAATCTATTAAGAGTGGCTTTGGATTCGGCATCGGCCTCGCCGTTGTTGAAGAACTGCGCCGACGATATGGCCTTGGCGTTTCCAAACTTTCGCTGCGCCTCGTCGGACGACTGGGACGCGTCGGACTTGTAATTCTGACTCCGGCTCTTGCCAGCGATCGGTTCCAAGGCGGGGCGCCGTTCCCGTTCGGGCGGGTCGTCCACGATCACCCAGCTGTCTTTGTGATTGGAGCTGTACACGCCCGTTTCGTTGATGTAGTCGTCGAAGTAGTCGGGACCGTCGTTCAAGTTGAGGCGGCCCAGAGTGTCTAAGGTTTTTGAAGGCACTGATGGCTTTTCCTGAAAAAAAAATTGGAAACATTATTATTATAAAATATATTGAGTATGAATTGATAGAAGGCAATGAAAAAGCAAATGATCTAGCTAGAAAAGGAGCGAACATTCCACTAACTGGACCAGAACCGTTCTGTTTTCCAAACGGGAACCAACTGAAAGCGGAACTGAAGAATCTGGAAGACTCCATCCGTAATTTGGAATGGGTGTCCTTTAACGGTCTAAGACACTCGAAAAAGTTCCTCAGAACTTACGACCGAGAAAAATCAAAGGTTTTCCTTGATTGTCACGGGGTTTCTAACAGGACACTGTCTCCTCAACGAACCCCTCAGTAGGCTGAATCTGAGAAACAACGGCGAATGCAGATTTTGGGGGGAAAATGGGGAAACACCAGAACACCTTATCACTGAGTGCGCCGAGACGACGACCATTCGTGCCATGAACTTTGGTACGGCTGATGTCAAGGATGGAAAGCTGGCCTCTGTGGAGCCGTCTCAGATACTGGCTTTTGTTAAAGCCCTAAGACTGTATGATGAGTTATAACTCGTTATAACTCAAGAAAGGGGAACACACAATAGATCTGAAAGGTCGCGGTGATTAACTCCCCTCCTAAACATTCTACATTCTATTGAATTCATGAACCATTGAAAATAATTTGTCATGCGATATATGTCCAATATACGAAATTAAAAAGTCATCTTTATACAATAAAGATGATTTTTTAAGACGGCAATAGTGCGTCGGCCATCTGTAGCTCCTAGAATAGAAAACTTGGGAATTTTGTTTAAGTGCAAACCTAAAGTATGTACTAGAATGCATTTTAGGAAAATATTTTCGATTCTACGGGGTGGCTCAAAAAAGTGTGAGTGGATCGGGCTGATTTTTTTAAACGGAACACCCCGTATACTATTGCATTTTTGGGTTCCTTTCAGATCACTTTACATAATCCTATGATATGGGTAAATATGTTTCGATAGTTTCAGAGATATTAATAAATAAATAAAAAATATATATGCTAAACGCTTTAACAGTCCTGATATCAAAACTATATTGGGTATTTACTATAGATGGTCTGTACTTACTTTCCTATAAATATCGTAATGTTAAATCATAAAGGATGTTCAAATTTATATACCAAACTTTCTAAAATATAAAATTTTTCTTCGTTTTTTTTAATGGAACACGCTGTATATAATTTTTAGTAGATGGATAATTAAATAATGACTTTGGAGTATTTCAAAATTTTTAACGGTTTCGCAGATATTCGCAGTTTTATATTTCAAGTAAATTGTTATCAAAGCCACCCAATGATTTTTCTCTTGTATTTTACCGTTAAAAAAGCCATATGAAATAATATTGCGAGTATCTGCGAAACCGTTAAACATTTTGAAATACTATAATTACCAAAAATGTTCATTTTTTAATTCTCCATCTAATAAAAAATAATATAAGGGTGTTCCATTTAAAAAACCAAGAAAAATTATTTTACATTTCAGAAAGTGTGGCGTAGAATTGTTGAAACACCCTGTATGGTTTAAGATTACAATATTTATAGCAAAGTAAGTATAGACCATCTAAAGTAAATACCTGATATAGTTTTGATTTCAGGAGTTCTTGTATTTGCAATTTTTTTTAAGAAAGGCTGAAAAATATATATTTTTTGTTTATTTTTTAATATCTCTGAAACTATCAAAATATATTTACTTATCTTAGGATATTTACTCATATCTTCGGAAAGCGATAAAAAAGGAAGTCAAAAAGGCAATAATATACAGGGTGTTCCATTAAAAAAAACATCCCGATCCACCCATACTCTTTTGAGCCATTCTGTAGATGTTAAAATATTTTCCTGAAATACATTCTAATACATACTTTGGGTTTGCACTTACACAAAATTTCTAACTTGTAAGGAGCTACAGATAACTCAAGGAGCTACAGATGCCCGGCGCACTATTGCCGGACCCCGTACACGGATTTCTGTTGACCAAAAATCTAGTTTTTATTTTGTCTCTCTGAATAACTCACTAAAACATGTTTTTTTTTATCTTATACACTTATCTTTGTTCTTTTTGTGTATTCTATTGTTATCTGATATTTAGGAATTGAAAGAAGAAACATTAAGATGGATTAAAAAAAATGACGATAGGCACGGAATTGAACAAAAAGTATTTCAAGCCAATCAATTGAATTGAATTACAAGTTGCCTATATACCAGTAATCTCTGCCCGACATCCAAAAGAAGACAGAAAATACGATTTGCTTGTGAATTAACATGAGAGACACAACTGTTATTGTCAGGAATGTCAGGGATCCTCCCGTTGGACAGACTATAATCTTAAACTTACTTGTTCAATAAATTGCATGTCTCCTAAAGCAGAGTGAGATACAGCTCCACGCGATGTCTTCGTAATTCCCATTCCCAGACGCTCGATTTGTGCTGCTTTCTCTGAAGTGACATTTTTGCCTGTTTCTTCTCGTTCTCTGTAAAAAAGATACTTAATCTATTAATCTACCTTATATTACCTTAGGGCACAAACATAGTGAGGCATCTCGATGCGATGCTCGCCAAGATGCTGGCCGCGCTGCTCGCCAAGATGCTGGCCGCGCTGCTCGCCAGGATGGTAGCCGCGATGCATCCTACGCGCACTGTTTTAAAACGGCGAATAGGTGCGCGTAGGCATACTGAAGCATTTACCATCGCCGTTTTATTAAACACCAGTTTATATAAAGTAGTTATTAATTAATTAATTAGTACAGGCCCTTGTTGCATTTCAGTTGATTTCAACAAATTTCGACCGCAGCGCTACAACGGCTAAAATCAGATAGGCCCTACCTATTTCACGTCGCCGTCATGTTGATCGCATAAAATAATATTGATATCGTGGTTTGGTTATAATATTTAAGTATTTTAGTTTTTTGCTAGTGCAGTTATTTATACAAAAACGAGATAAAACACTCAGGTACGAGGTTTGTGTGATGTAACGCTGTTTCGGGTAATAAAAAATAAATGAAAAAGAATTCGAACTAGGCGTCGTGCTGTGTTGTGACAATTTCAAATGTTAATAAAATTGCCGAAAAAATGTTAACGCGTAAAGGAGAGCGTACTTAGGGCGTTGTTGGGTGCAATTACATACATTCAACAACTCAACTTTCCCGGATATTCAACTTTCCCGAAACAAAATTTTATAGCTTCATAGTTTCTCACACCAATCAAAAGCAAAAATGGATTCAAGCATTTCGACGAAACAATTGAGTAAACAAAGTGCTCGTTACATCATCAAATAATTAAAAAGACATATACTATGAGAGGATAAAATATAATTTGCAATATTAATGGTATACTTTTTTTTAATCAACTAGCGATTAAAGTACTTGCTATAAATAAATAAAGTCCATAAACTAATTTCGATTTTGAAAATAGCTACTGTCATTAGAAACTTGCCATGACGACATCAACCCTCTTTGTTGCCATTTTATTGAAAAATTGCTCTTTATTCAAAATCTGAGCTAGATAGGTATATGATAGCCTAATAATAGTTTGAAAGAGCATTTGAATCTGTTTCGATTTATTTAAAAAAATACAGGTTGTCGTATTTGAAATAACAAGGTTTTTATGTAAAATAAATATTTAAAATAAATCAATTTTTGGTACCCCTTTATAAATTTAAAGGAGCAAATACAATTTTTGAGTAAAGTTTATTTCTCTATCTTTAAACTCAGCACAATAATTAATTCTAAAAAGTAATACACAGGGTGTTGATAATCTATTCCATTGTGGCATGCATATTTAAATATCTTTAAATATCTCAAAAACCAAAGCTTGTAAACATATTAATATATAATAACTCTTATAATAAATGCCTTATTTTGTGTCCTAGGCTCCAAATATGAAATAAAATACCGGGTGTTCCATAAGAAAAAATATAACTTTGGTGTAAATCTTAGTTCTGACATATCCTGTACATTTCAAAATAATTTTAAATTATGCACATGGTCTTCCCACATATGCCCATAAAATATCTACATTCTTCCGTTTTCGTATCAACCGAGGCGAATGAATTGCGCCACTCTGTATATAGGTGTTCCATTTAAAAAATATTCGCGATCCACTCACACTTTTTTGAGCCACCCTTTAGAAGTTCAAATATTTTCCTCAAATATGTCCTAATACATCAAATCAAATCAAATAAAATCTTATTATTAGGCCCAATATAAAAAATATACAAAATACAAACCATACTTTAGCTGACTAATAGCCTAATAGCCTAATAAGGAATGCACCGCGATTATAAAACCGATTCACTGATTGCCAAAGGCATCAGTGTGGCACACTCCCTGTAAAAAATAACTAAACAGAATTTAATTTTCAATACAATAATATACCAACAACAAACAAACCCGTAAGAAAAACAGAGGACCACCGGCAAAGCAAAAAGAAACCCCGAGCGCACAGAACAAAGCGTCCGCAAGACAATTTAGCAATGTTAAAAAGTATATAAATACAATTTCAACACATACACAAATATTTTCCAAAATTGTAAAGCTGAGCAGTGAGCCAGTCAAAACCATATCAAATTAAAGGCCCGTTGACCACAGTTTGCCAAAATTATTCTTAACATATTTATTAAAATAATGTGATTTAAAGCATTTAACACTGATTGGAATACATACTTTATGTCTGGACTACAAAATTCATAAGTTTTTTTATTATAGGAGCTGCAGATGTCTGACGCACTATTGCCGGACCCTGTAGAATCAAGGTGATTACATTGTTGGTAATAAATTAAATACTAGTATTGTGAACATTTTATTCCACCCGACTCTAGTTCGACATATGCTCAACGAATTGTGATCCTAAACCGACCAATCAAACGTAAAGTTTCAGGCATTTCCTAGGAAGCATCGCGCTGAACATATAGGTGCGTGGCGAGGTGCGAGGCTCCAGTATGTTTTGACGCATAAATTTGTACATGTTTGATTCAGCATCGCCGGATGGCGAGGAGAATGGCGCGCATCGCGTCGAGGTGAAATGCCCTGCACTATGTTTGCACGATAGTCGCGATGCATCCTACGCGCACTTATTCGCCGTTTTAAAACAGTGCGCGGCCAGCATCCTGGCGAGCATCGCATCGAGATGCCTCACTATGTTTGTGCCCTTATATAGGTCTGAGAATAGTTTGTTATCTATTTTTTCACTATAAGTATTATTGTTTTTTTATGAAACCTCCTTATAAACTGTACAGTGTGAGTCAACGATAGAGTAAAGTCCATTATCTCATTTGTTACGAGGTTTACAAAAAAATGTTCAATATAAAATTTATAGGGAAAGTTAAGATACACATTTTAAAATTATTTTAGAGTATACAAGGTGCTTCAAAAAAGTGTGGCGAATATAACATATGTTTTTTTAAAGGCAACACCCTATTTTTTATTTTATTTTTAGATTCTACGTAAAATTCCATAACTTTTTTATATATAATGTTATATCCTAAAATCAATAGTTTTTGTAATATTTCAATTTGTTTAAACAAATGTTAAATTGCAGTGTGGTAAAAAATTGTCAGTGATGCCATGATTTCTGAAGTTGGAGAACCAAAATTTTGTAGGACAGCTTTATAGAGATAAAAAAAAGATATATCTAAAGATATTTTAGTTAAATGATACGGGGTGTTCAAAATATATTTATGAATTTCAACTACTTAAAATTAAAAAATCTCAAATTTTTTAAATGGTACACCCTATATATTATCATTTTTTCTGATAGATTTTACAAAACTCTTCAACTTTTATTAAGTATATCATATACCGATTTTTAATAGTTTGCGATTTATTCCAATTTTGTTCTATTTTTACCCATATTTTTAATACATTTACGCACGCTATAAAATCATAGTTGACATGACAAAACAAAACTATTTATTACTTATCTTCAACAAGTAGCTTAATAGTTAGTTATAATTGCTGGTTTTAGTTAAAATTATTTAGTTAAAATTAAATAAACTAAAATCGCAGTCCTGAATTTCTTGGTGTAGGTATTTCTATATTATGAAAGGTGACACTTGGATTTTCCGTCGGGGCGAATAGCCACAGATTAGAGTAATACTAGATTATCTAATTGTTGAAGACTACTGATATAGGAATTTTCTTCGACATACAGTAAAGTTTTTTTTCTCGTAGTAACTGGTTTATAATTCATTTCGTAAAGCCAATATTACTACTGCCACGAAACCGTCCCATTACACACTGAATATGTTTTCTAGATAATCTACATCTACTCTTATAGTACTTAGCAAAGTACTGTATAATATATAGTAATGAACCAAAAAATATGGTTTTTCTTGGATTGTTCGTGTATATCAGTCACATTGACTAATTCATTTCAGGAAAATATCTAACTATTATCTGTACCATTTATACTTATTACAATAAACTAAACTAAAATTCAAATTTTGTTCTTAACTTGCTTAACAGACATGAAATTTTGATAATTATTACTTTTTGTCATGGCAACTATGACGTTATAGCGTAATTGTATTAAAAATATGGGTAAAAATAAAAAAAAAATATATCGCAAACTATTAAAAATCGGTATATGACATGCTTAATAAAAGTTGAAGAGTTTTGTAAAATCTATGAGAAAAAATGATAATATATAGGGTGTACCATTTTAAAAATTTGAAATTTCTTAATTTTAAGTAGTTTAAATTCATAAATATATTTTGAACACCCTGTATTATCTAACTAAAATATCTTTACATAGTCTTTTTCTATGTCTATAAAATTTCCCTACCAAATTTTAGTTGTCCAACTTCAGAAACAATAGCATCACCTGACAATTTTTTACCACACTGCAATTTAACATTTGTTTAAACAAATTGAAATATTACAAAAACTATTGATTTTAGGCATATAACATTATAGATAAAAAAATTATGGAATTTTACGCAGAATATAAAAATAAAATAAAAATAGGGTGTTGCATTTAAAAAAACATATGTTATATTCGCCACACTTTTTTGAAGCACCCTGTATACTCTATAATAATTTTAAAATGTGCATCTTAACCGTCCCTATAACTTTTGATTTTACTCTATCGTTGACTCACCCTGTACAGTACAGTATTGTTATCTATTGTTCCTCTAATAAGATTGGCCTATACCAATCTTATGTGTATATATACATATTTACTACATTGTTTCTTTTATTTCAAAATACTCACCTATAGGCTAGCCTCAAAGCGGCTTCGGCACGTTCGGCATCTTCGCTCGCTCTTTGCGCTGCTTTTTCCGCCTCTTCGGCTCCTCGTCGACCTTCTTCGGCGGCTTGTTCGGCCGCCCGTTCTATAGCGGCGAAATCGGTTTTAACTTTGGTAGCTCCCAAACCAGGACCTTTTTTCGTCCCGAGCTGTAATAAACCCAACGCTTCAATGAAATGGGTATCAAATAAATCCAAAAATATTGTTATAAAGAGAGATAGAAATCTCTAAGTTAAGAAATATTTAACGTTAAATGATAAAAACAATTATTTCGTATACATACTGTAGCCTTTTTAGTGACCTTCCTTGCACCGATCGTTGACTTTCTTGGCTCTTGAATGTGTGAACTATCTTTGGGTTGAATATCTAGTTTTTCCTCCTCCTAAAATAGAATACAAGACTTTTAAGTAAAGGAGTATTATTAATAAGTACCATTAAATAAAATACCTTCTGTTCTTCATGAAAGTTGTGAGAAAATTCTTCCTGAGAAAAGAAATCGGTTGCTTGTTTCTCTACAACTTTTAGTTCTTTATCTTCACCAACATGCAACTAGAAAAATTAAAACCTTTTTTAAGTAATTTTGTAAAAAATGTATTTTCAACCTTTCATTTTGTTACACCAACACAATTTCTTAATAATGAAGTAACAAAAATTATTTTCTAAAGAGTTAAACACTATGAGTTTTTTTTTTATTAATCTAGAATCTAAAATGAGAAACTCCTATAAAAAGATCTTAGTAAGTGTAGACCAGTGGTGGAAAACCTATTACCTGTAGCTCAGACATTAACCCACGCAAGATTTTTAACTGACACACAATTGCTGGGCAACCATTTATTTGCGCGGATTTATTTAGATTTTCTAATTTGTGTAAATAATTTACATTTTATTTGTATTTTTTCAAGTACCAGTACGAGAGCTAGCAACGTCGGTAAAACAAGTATTTTAAGACGTCTGGCTCTTTGATATATCTTTTACTATGCTCTCTAGAACAGCATGCGGCCCGTCTGACTGCCGGTAAACGTTCCCTACTGCGCATTGAAAGAAGATCCTATATTTTTATTAGTCCTTTAAATTCTAGTACTGAATATAAACCGAACATGTCTCCATAACGCAGGGCGTAGAGTTTCCGACCACGAACCGATGATTCAGAGTTCGAATCAGGACAAATACTTTTTTATTTTATTTTCGTTTATATTCTGATAGCAAAGTATTAAATATTTGTTTTTCTTTAATTACCAGAATTATTTAATACTTTACTAACAGAATATAGGTGCCCGGTGGCGTAGAGGTACAGGCTCTCGTCACCAATCTCAAGGTGTGGGTTCGATTTCCACATCCGGCATTTCATCAGCCGACTATTTTTATTAAAATAAAAATAGTTTGGGTACCTAGGTCGACTCAGCCTTAAATGAGTACTTGGGATTCACAATCCTGAGGTAATAATAGGCGGTTGAAGCGTAGAGTGCTAGCCACATTACCTTCCTTGTATACCGAACAGCTCTAGTATAGCAAGCTGTACCTTGCTACTCCCAAAGCGTTAAACGCTATATACGGGAGCTATTATTATATTACTAACAGAATATAAACGAAAATAAAATAAAAAAGTCTTTGACCTGACCCGGATTAGAACTCTGAATCATCGGTTCGTAGTCGGAAACTCTACGCACTGCGCTCTGGAGACATGTTCGATTTATATTCAATACTAGAATTTATAGGACTAAATTAATAAAAAATATAGGATCTTCTTCTGATGCGCAGTAGTAAACGCAACAGGTATCGGCAGCCAGACGGGCCGCATGCTGCTCCAGAGAGCATAGTAAAAGATATATCAAAGAGCCAGACGTCTTAAAATACTTTCTCGAAAACGATGCTAGCTCTTGACACAAAAGTAATTTAAGTGCTGTCTACAGGGTGTTTCAAAAAACATGTGCCATCTCTAGTTGAGAGATTCCTCACGATTTATTTTTCATATCACCATAGATCCGATTCTGCTTTGTTTCAGGCACAGGAGGTTAAATCTTAATATTTTTTCGATTTATTATATTTTTCTCCCAAGCACTTTTAGCGATTTGAATGAAATTTTGAGGATAACAGTTACTATAAGTGCGACATATTTTAATGCTAAAAGTGTCGAGATATTATCCAGAGACATATCGTATGAGTTACTACTGGAATAATTTTCTAAAAAAAAGCATGTACGTCACTGACTTTTTTCTCTTGTTAGCGAATAGTGTAAGCCGTTTAATGCCGATTAAAAGTTCCCTTGATATTTTGTCGATTTCGGCCTCCTTGATGAGAAAAATGCAATTTTATTAATTTGCCTTGATCCAGTCTAATAGTAACTTTAAAAAAAATAATATCAATTAACTTGCAAAATTGTTGGTAAGATGTGAGGAAAGAAGTACTCATTGATTCCTTATCGAAAAATATGAAAAAAAGTTTCTACAAACAAGAATATGGAATGGTATGGTTTTAAAGTTACAGGATGTTAAAACTTTTTAAAATTAGGTCTTTTGTAATTATCTTAAATACCATTATTCTTTTATTTGAATTTGCTATAAGTTGGATTAATAGTAATAAAAACTAATAGTAATATTTTACTATAGTAGTAATGTTTAATAATAAATTAGATAAAATAAATAATTCATTAATTTAATTTTTATTTTAATTCTATTGTGATTAATAAAACTGCGTTTATCTCATCAAGGAGATCGAAATCGACAAAATACCAAAATACAACTTTTAAATGGCATTAAATGGTCTATACAATTTTGCTATCAAAAGAAAAAAGTCAGTAGCGCACATGTTTTTTTCTTTTTCAAAAATATTTCAGCGATACCCCATATGAATCTGTCGACACTTTTTAGCATTAAAATATGTAGTATTTATAGTAATTTTTAGCCTCAAAATTTCATTCCAATCACTAAAAGCTCTTGGAAGAAAATTATAATAAATCGAAGAAATATTAAGACTTTAACACCCTGTAGCTACGAAACAAAGCAGAATCGGACCCATGTTGATGGGTCTACAAAATATCAAATAGTGTATAATTTTACAAACATTTTGTTTGTTAAAAAAATCGACAAATCGCACCCATTATGACGTTTAGTTTTAAAAATACTCAGTTAAAAATTTTTGAACTTAACTCTGGTGTAAATGGACATATTAGTGACCTACAAGCAAAATTTGACCATTTGATTAGCATTTTTTTTAGACTGTAAAGTAGTATCAAACAACTACAATCCAGTCCTTTTATATGGCACTAAAACCATCCAATATAAGGTTATAACTGATAAAGCTAAGCTCATGCAAACTATAAAAATAGCAATAACAAATTAATTCTGTGAACTGATATCAAATATAATTGGAATGAGTAAAAATTTTTAAATTTATAATGAATAATGGTGGCAATTCATTTTTTTTATGATTTTGTACTATGAATAATGCTATAAAATGGTATTTAGTATATCATCAGTGAAACGTGTTAACCTGCAACTCCATTTTTGACTTTAATTAAATAATACATTTCATACATAATTTTTGTTTTAAATTTTTAACGAAATATTGAGTTTTATTGGTACCCAAAAAATAGTATTGTTACCTCTTTATCATACTAGCACATGAATATACTTGCTACACATGTACATATTTTTTATACCGTTTCTTTTCTCTCCTGTAAAATTAGGTATAATGAAGTTTAGCAGTTTAACACATTTCATTGACGATATGTATGGGTGAAAGTTAAAAATATCACTTGAAAACTTTGTTATGTACTTGAAAATAAATGAAACAACAACATTAACACACAATTCAAAGAAAAATGGTATTATACGTATGTATATAATAACCTTAGCTTGTCTAGGACATATGAATTGGTTTAAAGTACAATGTTTACTAACATTTAAATTAAATTCACCCTAAAAATAAAAAATATTGATAGTAACAAAACAATTAAATAATAAAATAAAAGATATACCACCAATTTTAGAATATAACCAAATATTTGATAAATATCTTCTACAAAAAAAATATCTTTGATAAAATAAGAAATAAGTTAAAAATATTGTTTTAAATTGTTATTTTCAGACCAATTACCTCATTGTTTGTTTTTAATGAATTTAAGGCAGCTTGATGAAGTTTCTCTCGATATAACTGGGCAGCTCTGGAATTATACTTCTTTTGAGCATCTGTTGTATTGCAATTATGTTGTGAAAAAAACTGCATCTGAAATAAATAACAGTGAGCATTTATATTAGTAAAATTAAATTTTTAATACATTTGGAAACTTACAGCATTGTCATTACCACCCAACTGCATTTGACGTATTTGCACTCTAGTCCAATTTGTATCTAACTGTGTGGATCGAACAAAACTCAAATGGACTCCTAAAGCACGATGTGTAGCTGAACAATCCAAACAAATAAATATACCATAAGTAACGCTAGCCCATGTTGGATTTATAGCACCACAGTCAAAACATGCCTAAAATGATTTAATAGCTTTTTATAGTGTAATATTAACTTAAACTAATGTCATAAACAACATTTTAATTAAAATATACAAGTTATTACGAGTTTCAGCCAATATTATAGGGCATTCGTGAAAAAATGGTAATGTTAATAATCCGATGCTGGCATTTTTTAACGTTAAGGAAAATAGCCATTTATATTTGAGAATATCAATAAAAAAGAATAGTTCCCAATTTTAAAGTTGCAGGGGACACGTCATTAAAAATGTTATAACATATTTAATAAAATAACATTAAAAGATTCTACTCACTTTATTTCCCGAAATAGATTTTAACCTGTGAAACACAGTTGTTATATCTTCTTTAGATAATTGAGAATCCATTTCAGTATGTAATAAAACTATAGAAATTAACAAAAACTTATTATAAACGTTATAAACTTAAAATATTAGTGGACTTTTTACAAATAAAAAAGATAAGTCAAAAGTGACACATGACAATTTATTTACAACACATATGACAAATGACAAGCAAAATATTTCATTTCTCTCAGTACCAACCAAATAAATTTTTGAAAAGCACATCATATTCAAACATCATATTAAGTTTAAGTAGATAACCAAACATACATTCCATAATAAGATAGACGTTTTTTATATTATAATACATATATTTTCATCAATAATTTAACAGGTTAATTAAAAAAAATATTTATCATAATCTTAAGTTACTTCAAGATGGACTATATCAATGGATAAGTCAATTCGTTAAATTAGATTAAATAATTAACTGTCACAGTCCGCAAATCATCGATTAGAACCATACCGTCTTATAAGATTTTTAATGTAACTTAATGCTTTTGATTTTTATTAATATTTAAAATACCTTTCAATATTTCTATTGTAATAGTATCAGAATAGTATGTTAATACTATTTTGAGAAATACCGTATGATCGAATAAAAACGGCGTCAGCGATGGCTATGAAATGAATATCGCTGTCATTTTATATGTAAAATTATATGGGAAATATCATCGATCGTCATTTCAGAGCCACCGCTGACGTCGTTTTTATTCGATCATACGGTACAATTTAGGGCGGTAAAAATTTAAATGTAGATTCCTTTTCCTTTGACAGAGCGTTTCCCGCCAATATTAAAACAAAAGCGAATCGGTTAACTGAAAAACGAATATTGCAAAGTTCGTTAGAAGTTTCGAGGATTAATTTGTGTCGTTCAATAGGTAAGTAAATTAGATATTAATTCTAGTTAATAGGTTGCTAGTATTCAAAATTTCTGTAGACTTTTTCTAGAAACAATGTTCTTCAATATAATACTGTTGCATCCGCAACATAAAATGAGATTCGCCCTTCCATGGCGGGCCGCTACATTGGGAATATCTAGATTATCAAATTACGATGTAAGAAAATGCGATATCGTCGCATTATGGTAATAAACAATAGAGTGTGTCTATCTTTTATGTTAACGCTAAATGTTTTAGTAACTGCATCAATGAATTTGTTACGAATAACTCGTTAAATCCGAAAAAAAGGTTTTCACTGAGACTGTCCTCCATTTTAATACACGGCGTCTGTTTAATTTATAAGAAACAAGTTCTTTTGCTCCAAGGTACGTTTTATATCTTGTTATTATAGTACAGAGATTTATATTTTTTTATTAGTATATCTTTTATACTTATATATAAAAAGTACCGAAAAAAAAACGACGTCAGAGATAGCTTCACAGAGTGATGTTTGCTGTCATTTTATATGTAAAATTATACGAGGAATGTCATCGAGCGCCATTTCAAAGCCTACCAAACGCTGTTTTTTATCATGCGCGGTACCAAACGATCGAGAAAAAAAAAGACGTCAGAGATGGCTTAGAAATGAAGATTGCTGTCATTTTATCTCTAAAATTGATATCGTATATCATCGAGCGTCATTTCAAGATCTATACTAGACGCGATTTTTTTATCATACGGTACCAGACGATCGAAAAAAAAACGGCGTCATACGATTCAATAAAAACGGGGTCAGAGATGGTTGGGAAATGAAAAATGCTGTCATATTATATGGAAAATTATACTAGGAATGTCATTGTGCGTCATTTCAAAGCCTACCGACGCTGTTTTTTTTATTATGCGTTACCAAACGTTCGAAGAAAAAACGACGTCAGAGATAGCTGTTTAGAAATGAAGATTGTTGTTATTTTGTCTGTAAAATATAAGTACCGTATGATCGAAATAAAAACGGCGTCAGCGATGGCTATGAAATGAAGATCGCTGTCATTTTATATGTAAATTTATATAAGGAATGTCATCATATTCGATTTATTTTAAATTTCCTATAGTGGAAATCGATAAAATAATCAGGAATCGTGAGATAGCACTAAATCAATATGGGGAAACATTGCCCAAACCAAAAGCCAAACCAAGAACTAAAATTACAAAGAAAAAGCCAGATGCTGAAACCCCACAATCTTTAGAAAGGTAACTATACATAATATACCGGGCCTTTCTCAGAAGTCTCACCTCTTTAACTTTTTTAGTTTTTTTTTTCAGATAAAAAAAACGAGATTTGGTACGTTAGTATATGACATAAACCAGGATTGATTGACGTGTTCAATTTTTTGGTCACTTTCTGTTTCACTGGAAATGACTATAACTTTTGATTTTGAAATGAAACCCTTGGTATTTGTTTACATTATTCGATAGAATGACATATCAAATATCAACTTTTGATATTTTTGCATATGGGTTATTTGAAGTTGTAACATGCGGTCCATAATGAAAATTTGACTCGAAATACCAAGTGTGTAGTACCAATTTATTCGTAAAAAATGCCTTTTCTAAATGTGCTAATGAACCACCCTTGTTCTATTTGAAAAAAACTGAGATATATGATTAAAAATACGATTTGGGCATCTTTTAACCGGCCAGGACAAGATACGAAAAACATTAGACGATCAAATCAATTTTTCCAAGGATCCTTGATTAAAAATTTGTGTTTTTAATACACTCTAGATTGTACACTAATATTTAATTTTAGAGTGTCATAAAGTAAAAAAATACCGAGGGTTCCATCTAAAAATCAAAAGTTGTAGTCATTCCCGGCAAAACTGGAAGTGATTATGAAGACAATTTGAATATGTCAATCAATCCTAATTTATGTCAGATAGTAACATACCAAATCTCGTTTTTTTGTCTGAAAAAAATAAAAAAGTTATAGGGGTGAGCCACTTTTCACAAAAAAGTTATAGGGGTGAGACACTCGGTCTAAGAATTTAATTTGATAAATGAGAATTTTGTTCAGGGTTTTACAAACCAGAAGCATTAGACAGCCGGATGTACAGCCTTTTAATTTAGAGCCTCTGCAGATTACCGAACTGCCACCTGAAAGCGATGCTATTCTCCAGGCAAGGGCGGGAGAAATTACAATTAGGGAAGAAATGCCTAGGACACAGGTAAGACTTGAATCTTATGTCGAAATGGAACAGTTCATGAATTTTATTAAAGCGAATCCGCCATTTTAAAGCGCATCCACCATTTTATTAAAGCGCGTTCACCATTTTATTAAAGCGCATCCACCATTTTTTTTACTTTGTTAATGTGGCTAAAAATTTAGTGAACACCATAACTCCTTCCCATGATTTACTTTCATATCTCCCTAAAACAAATGAGAATTTACACAGTTTTTTCTTCACGCCCGTAGCATTAGATGAGCTCCGTAGTGTAATTAATAGTATTAAAAACAAATCCTCATCTGGGACTGATGGGCTCACTCTCAAAATGTTCTCTGAACTTCCTGAATGCACATTAATCCATCTTACTACTTTAATTAACGAGTCATTCCAACAAGGAGTTTTTCCAAACTGCCTTAAGACAGCAATAATAATTCCGCTGCATAAAGGAGGAGATAAAGATGAAGCTTCGAACTATCGCCCAATTGCACTCCTGCCTGCATTATCTAAGATCATTGAAAGATTGGTTAAAACCTGGTTATCAACCTCTAGAATAGCCTATTATGCCCTTTTTGAGTCACATCTTCGTTATGCCCTTCCGTTCTGGGGTACTTGCTGCGCAACAAAATTTGATCGTATTTTCAGACTTCAGAAGAAAGCAGTTCGATGTTTATTGGGACTGAACAGTAGAACTCACTGCCAGAATTTCTTTAAACATTTCAAAATAGGTACTGACTCTTCCTTCTTTATTCATTTTTGAATCCGTTTGCTTAATCCGCAAGAACAATATCTGCTATTCCCGAAAGGCCATCCCATAACTATCCACTTAGGAATGCGAAGCACGATCTTTATCTGCCAACCCCGAGCTTAGAACTAGTTAAAGGCTCAATACTGCACAATGCCAAAAAAATGTACAATCATCTGTCTTTGAATATCAAGTCGCTTTCATTCTTTCCCGCATTTCGCAAAGCTCTGAAATCATACTTACTGGAGAGAGCCCTATATGCGGTAAACGACTTTTTTGTTGATGTTTAATCATGAACAATTTTGAGGTTTGGTTGGTTGAAATTTTGATCATCTCACACACTGGTCAAAGGTCAAGTATTTAAAAAATTTAAATTTTTGTAACTCTAAAATTTTGTAACTAAATTATATCTATTTACTGCTTACTATTCTGCAATTGTTCATGTATGTACTTTTTGTAATTATAATGACTTAAATTTTTTTGAATTGTATGATTTGTTGTTTGTATATATTTTTTTGTGCTTTTGTTTGTTTTGTGATTGCTTTGTCGATGAAGCTGTTTTGGCTTTTTGCACAATAAAGCGTTGCTTTGTTTTGGTTTATTAAAGCGCGTCCACAATTTTATTAAAGCGCATCCACCATTTTTTTAAAGCGCGTCCACCATTTTATTAAAGCGCATCCGCCATTTTATTAAAGCGGATCCACCATTTTATCATTACTTGACGTCATTTGTAAAAGTGAAATCAACACTATAAATAAAATTGAACGAAAAATAAATTTGTGCAATAGTGAGGGTGGTAACCCTTTCGAACATGTAGAGCATTAGAAACTAGTTTGTAGCAGTTAATTTATTCAAAATAACTACGATTAATATTATGCAAATTATTAGATCGTACATAGAGATTTCAAATTCACAATAAAAAAAGTTAAAAATAATATCTTTAAATTGCTGATCTGGATATTATTTCTTTGAATCTTTCAATTGGTTCAATTTTCCTTATTCAGTGTTAATTAGCGCTGATCAATATTGTTGCGATGAATATAATCAGACTAAATAATTAAAAAATCAGAGTCGGAAATTATTTTAAATAATAATTAAGTAGTTTTGTTGCTGTTAAGGTATCCAAAAAAAAGTATAAAGTGTGGCATATCATTGTACTCAGGAGACCGAGTTCTTTCAAAGTCTGAAATAAAAAATGCAGGTCCGTATTTAAAAAAAATAAGTTGGCCTCTGTATCACACAAATTATCAGTGAATCTATAATCGATATAGCTAATCCTATCAGATAGCCCTAATAAAGTGGCTACGAGAATGCGCAATTCTTAGAAAATAAAAAACTATGATTTTCTAAAAAATAACGACGGGAAAAAATAAAATTGATTTTCAAAAAAATCCTTTTTTTTTCAAAAAACTCAGCAGTCCTTGAAATTTTTAAACCTTTTTTGATGGCATCTTGGTGAACAGCCCATGGCGCAACTTTGCCCCAATTTAATCATCTTCGTATCTATTACGGGTTCCGAGATACAATGCTCGGACCCCGAATTTGTAGCATCCTGTATTTTAGAGAATAATCCATATATTTTTTAGGAAATGTACAGATTGGATGATGATTTCAATTTATTAGAAGTCGACATGCGCCCTATTGAAAGAGGGTAAAGTTTATTTTTCTCGTACATTTCTTGTATTTATTTATTTCTTTTTTTCTTTATAAATTAGTATTCCTGAACCTCTTCCAATGGAAGTCCCTCAAGTACCGCCTCAAGAATTGGCAGAAATTGAACCACCAGTAGTTCCATTGAAGGAAGCAGCCATTTTGCTAGAAGAGCCACAAATTGAAATACCAGTACCAGCTCCACTTGTATTATATTGCGAATTATTAGTTCTAAACGTTTTTGATAATTTATTTTTAGGAGGTAGATGTATCTGTAGCACCGCAAGAGCCTGTAGTACAAATGGTTCAAGAGGAACCGCCTGTGGTTCTTCCTCAAAGGGTATGTATAATACGACTGGTAAAATTTTATAGCGCACATTTATTACATTTTATAGCGCGCATTATAGCGAATTAAAAAAAAAAACATTTGCACAGCAAGGATCTATTCCATTATCATAATTGGAATATTCTCTTTAGAGTTAATACCATATAATTGAAAAAAAAACGGCGTCATAGAAGTCATTTACTAAAAATTCCCATAAAACTTGTTAAAAATTAACGCTAATTATAGAAAGATTAATAAAGAATATAACGTTTTTAGACACACAAATCTATTTCCAAGAAATTGTTTTTTCTTAAGGCCTTACTGCCAGTTGGCGTTAAAAATAAAGAAGTTTACGGGTCAAGTAAATGGTGTCTAAGTCTTGATCTCGCCTAAATTGTCATCGATTGTCATTCCCCAGCCGTCTTTGGTGACGTTTTTTTTTCGAGCGTATGGTAGTTACAAAGACATATTCAGAAGAATGTAACAACTTATTTCATAATGCATAGAAAAACGGCGTCATCAACGGCCTGACAACCGATAATAATTTCTGTATGGCCGATCCCTAATAAAAACTAACATAAAAATTTCACAAGAAATAATGTTTATTTGAAAAAAAAAATAAAAAGCTTTCACGAGTCAACTGTCATTAAAAAAAATTCAAAGAAGATTTTGTACTAAATAGCTTACTTGGCGAGTCTTTGATTATCTCAATTTATAAAAACGATGTCGCTTAATAAGAGACCGCCCTCGGAAATTATTATCGAGGCCAATGTGACGCCGTTTTTTGGTTGTATATGGTACTGTACTATCGAATCAAAAGAGCGTATAAATAACATTTCAGTTTGAATTATAGCACGGGTCGTTTTAGAATCCTTGAAAATAAAAGAATTTCGGGCTTCCATTGTCTTTAGCCATTAATAGTTTTCATGCAATTATTATTATTAATACACATATAAAATGAATTTAATTAAATAAATACCATACAGCTCAAATTTTCGAGCTTGTGGATTAGGCCTTTTTGGCGCTGGTAGCCTCAATTGGTAATGGCGCTAACAGTTAGCAAAAGACTAGAATGTAGAAGGAGTGGAAGGGGGGTTAATCACCGCGAGCTTAAAGAGTCTACTCATCATACAGTCTATAACTCATCATACATCTTACGTTGTAGAGGGTACAGGGTATTTCCCATTCTTCACTGACAACTGTTCATCCTGCGAGGAGTGGACATCTACCTCCTACGAGGGTATACACCCTTCTACGGTTGAGGTTTAGCCCTCCGTGTCCTTTACAGTCGAGGAGTTTGTACCGGCTGAGGTACTCTTGAGGTGGAGGCTGGAGGATCTGTCTCCACTTTCACCTCTTTAACTTGGTTACTTATCGGATTTATAATACAGGATATATCTCTTAATATATTGCCTCCTTGGATTTAGGGTCAATTCCTATTGTGAAAACCTGACCATGGCCCTCCTCCCTGAGTTGATGACTCGCCAACTCGATATCTTTACATTCTGAGTTCTGGCAAAGCTGGTGATACACGGATACAGGGTTAGTCGGTCCACTCAGGGCCTATTTTACCATAAGGCTCGGGCCTTGGGCCCGGTGGTCTGGGGGGCCCGTTAAAGGTTGTAAAATATTCATAATTTCTTGAATTTTTGAATTTTATTGGAAAAGAGGGCCCGACCAGATGAAAATTAGGTCCCTGGTAAGGGAGACGAGAATATAATGGGTTGCCCCCTGGTGCCTCAAGATTGAGTCCGGTAGAGCAAAAGACTAACAGGCTGACATAGAATTAGAATTTAGAATTAGAAAAAAAAAAGTTCTAAAGGCTGACATAAATGGCATACAAATATGAACACATACCCTGCTGGTCATCCAAACTATGTGGTCTGGAATTTAATGCGTGTGACAGAGAATAATATAAATGACCAGTTGAGAGACAGAGAGACAAAATCAAAAGCGACATATAGTGTTGCCGGTTTTATACATTTGTAGGAAAATGTGTGTAGAAAAATATAAGCTATTTTAAAAACTTTATGTATACTACTGAAATGAAGATAATATATCGAAGCTAAATATAATCTATTACAGCTGTAGTAAAATGAGTAACTAATAGTGAAAAATAAAATTCCAACCATAGGTGCAACATTTTTCGTTAACGCCTACTTGTGCGGTTTGAAATTTTGATGCGAAATCAAGCAATTCCGCATAGAAAAAAAGTATCGACCCAACTTTTATCTCTTTTTCACTGTCTTGCCTGTTAAAATTCAGACCACAAATTTCGATGACTAAATCGGTATATGCCCGTCTGTGGGCAGCTATCTACTTGTTTGACAAAATTCATAATAGAGACTGATATCATTTTGTTCTTGTGTTCTCATACATGAATGTCATGCATGTCGACTCACATGTATGCTGGTCTATTGCCAGCTTTACGCCATTTTCATTCGATGATATTCTTTCTAAAATTCATTTGGTTCCCATCAGGAAACAATGAAAAAATAAATAACTAATTAGATTAATGATAAAAATGATATTTAATTATAAAAGTTTCTCATAATATTATTTTAGGATGAGGATATTGCTGTAGTTCCGCAAGAGCCTGAAGTGCCAGCAGTTCAGGCGGAACCGCCTTTGGTTGTTCCTCCACAGGTATTTACAACGATTTGCCCTTCATTATTAAGCAATTATTTTCATCTCTCATTTGTATTAGTTCTGGAATTTTAGAAAAAAAAATAAAATACCGTAAAATGGGGTGAATAGAAACAGTTTCGTAGGCTATTAGCGATATACCGGTTGATAAAAATGTGGTATTATTTTCCCGAATATTTTAAAACATGGGTCTTTGTTTGTTCTTTGCGTATACATATAATTTGATTTTTGAAAAATATGCATATAAATATTAAATGAAAATAACATTTGTGTTTCTATTCACCTGCTATTGGGGAGAATAGAAACACACATTGATGTTTAGGTTTTATCTATTCTACTTCCAACAAGGTGATTAGAAACAGTAAGTTATTACATATTTAAGTAGGTTTAACAATAAATAACAATACATATAATATGACAACTTACATGTACCAGCTTATGTATTACTTTAAAATAAATATTTTATTTATAAAGTTTTCGCGCCATACAAAATAGGTGATAAATCGATCTCACATTTATTGATCAGCTGATTGACAGAAACAGTGCTGCCACAGATAAAAATATAGTTTTTACATTTTATTGTGTATTACCAATGATAGAAAAATTAGATATGTCGACTCTTTTTACTTTGAATATTTTTAATCGTGATTTGATTTTTTTCAGAAATTTTGTTTCTATTCACCACTATGTTTCTATTCACCCCATTTTACGGTACTCGAAAATAATAAGATTTCTTTAGCGTACTATTTGGGTTTTTTCTTAAGACTTTTAATAATGGACTTATTATTTTCGAGTAGTTTAGTTTTTCTAAAATTCCAAAACTAATGGAAAGGAGAGATAAAAATAATTGCCACTTTGCTAGTTTACATTTTTGTTACATTTTCGCCCATACGAATCGACAAGGTTAATTTTCCAGGGTTGGCAAAAATGATTTTAAAAAATCAGATTTGTTTATACTATAACAGATTTTTTTGATTTTAATAGAAATGATTTAAATCGGATTTCCAAATAATTAGGGCTTGTCTACAATTAAAATTCCTATACTAAATGGCCAAATCTTCGTAACTCTGCCCGATACAGATAACATTAACAATTCTAGTGCGCCGTCATTTTTCCATATCGGTCACAATATATTCCACAAAAAAGTCGCTCGCTTAGATCGAAAGGATTTTTTTTTTCAAACGTCAGAAAAGTATTAATTTTTGTCATTTTAACGCCTAGGCATAAAAGTAAAGCACTTATGCCTAAGCACAAAAGTACGAAAAAATAAATACACCATTGTTCGGAAATAGTCTTAACTTGATAATGAAATTAGTATCTAATGTCAAAGTACTTAGAAACACTGAAAGTGTAAAGTACTTACTGCAGACCGAAATGTCGGTAGAAATTTGGAAAAAACCAGAAGATAAATTGCAGAAGGCAGAAGTGATCTTGATCAACATACAGCTGTTTCATAAAAGATATAAAACAGCATATTTTCTGACAACAATTATAGATTCTCGGGAATGAAGGTATAGTCTAACATCAGAAGAACCTAGTTCTGCACTAGAGTTTGCGAATGAATTGTATTCGAACAGCGTATTTTTGTCACTTGTACTCTTGTACTGTTGTTACTTTATAACTTTAGTCTGAGACATGATCATATTTTGTAAAAAAAGATTATATGGTGTAAATTTTAAAATAAAAATCCTGTATAGGGTATTTATTAACATATTTTGCTTTAATAAATTACTGTATTTTTTAGACTCCAGTAAGAGCTGAACCAATCAGACATCCTGGGCAAGTATTGCTGTTACCAAGAAAAGCAGCATTTGTATTAATTAATAAGCCACCGGTAGGTAGTACATATAGGGTATTCAAATTTGAATAAAATTTAGTAATAAACTACATTAAATAAATAATTTTTTATTAATTTTATATTTTAATTTTAATAATTCTGAATAATAAAACTGCGTTTATTTCATCGAGGAGATGGAAATGGACAAAATATCAAGATCTAACTTTTAATCAGCAGTAAATAGCCTATGCTCTAATAAGAGGAAAAAAGTCAGTGGCGCACATGTTTTTTTTAGAAAAATTTTCCAGTGATAACCCATATGCACGGCCCTGGTGAATCTGTCAACACTTTTTTGAGCATTAAAATATGTCGCGCTCATAGTAAATTTTACCCTCCAAATTTCATTCGGATCGGCTAAAAGCACTTGGAATAAAATTATAATTCGAAAAATGAGACTTTAACGTTTTTTAGTTACGAAATAAAGCAGAATCGGACCCATGTTGATATGGAAAATAAATCTTATTTTTACGTGAGGAATTTCCCAACGAGAGATGGCACATGTTTTTTGAAATACCCTATATAGTTTTTTAAATAATTATATACAGGGTGATTCAAGGCCGATGGTAGACGTTTATTTTTAACCTGCTCCATTATAATTTTTAGAATTACTGTGCTGTTGCTTCATTTGAAAAGTAGTAGCACCATTGTTATTTTAAATTGATCTCGCGGTATAATATTGCAATAATTTCATTCTAATTTTTTCAAAATTTTTCTGCTATGCTTTCCCATATTTACACCTAATACGACGTGTAATATTAACAATAATGCGATTTTTAACAAGCATTAGTAAAATCATGATTTCATTATATTGAAAGTGAAGAAATTTGTGTTATGCGTTGATGATAAGAGCTTGTTAACCAGGTAAAACCTGGTTAACAAGCTCTTATCATAGGCAACGGTCAAATTCAAAACATTCTTTAGATTCATTCAGAACCTCGCAATTAGTAGAATAAATTAGTGGTTTCCATTAGCGTAGAAGTTTGTTCCTCTAATTTGAATGTAAGCGTTCAGAAACACACAATAGATCTATAAGGTCGCGGTGATTAACTCCCCTCCTAAGCGTTCAGAACGTCAAAATTAGTGGTAGGAATTTTCAATTAGTTTTAAAGTAAACAATCTTTTGACTTTTCCACTAATTATACTTCAAAATTTGCGTGGAATGTCATTTTGGTCTTTGATTATCATCCGTCAAGAGAAATCGTGGTTAGAAATCAAAAGTTTATTGATTTATAAGCTAAATATTAGTCTTTCTCTATGGATACAACTGACTACCCCAAGCTGTAGCTAGGATATTCTATTAATTTTAATTGTGTTTTTTAGATATTGTGAATGATCGTAAACTAAAAAGTATAAAGTGTAATTGAAACCACTAATTTATTCCACTAATTGCATGGTTCTGAATGAAGCTTTCACATTACTCCAAACCAATTACTCTGACCATAGTCTGACATTACCGAATAAAATTTACGCCATTTAATTTTATAGTACTATTTCTCTGGCTTTAGGAGCTCTTCCCGGAAAGATTGCCAGTAGATTTAAACTTTAAAGTGCCAAAGTTTGCACGTATAGAAGAATTTTGGCCAAGAGAGGATGTTAGTTTATCAGCAATAGATGTCGCTCGAGGTCCTGAAGAAGTAGAATCTTTAAGGTAATCGAAATATTTTTATTTTATGTTTAGCTTTAATATTTGTTTCATGTTATGGAAATATTATGTCACAGTCATAGATAAAAGAAAATAATCTACTATTAAGATAGATATGAAACTTAATAGTAAAATTTTGGGTCAAAGCGCCCCTCCGTGCTTTTAGTGGAGGCTACGTTTAACCCAGCGCCTTCGCCTTTTCTGCTGTAAATGTTTTTTTTGTTTATATTTGAATTCAAAGGATTTATTTTTAAAATTACACTGATATATTAGTATATCAGAGTAACTTTAATAAAACATAAGAATATATATATATTTTACAATTTATTTTTTTATTTATTTTACAGAGTTTCATGCAAATGATCGTAAGTCGACTGGCTGTCTAATGAATAGACCGAGATTTATAAATTTTAAAGCGAACGAAAAAAAATCAAACAACGAATACATACCATATATTTTTCTTTTATCTAAGATACATACCTTATAGTCTTTTGGAAACACGTACATTTTTGGAGTTTTGTTAGATCCTTCGCAAGATGTAACACAACAAGAAAACACCATTTTTACAGTTAATAAATAATAAAACTATTTCTGACTATGATATTTAAAATTTAGATAGGCAGAATAAATAATAAAACTAATTCTGACTATGATATTTAAAATTTAGATAGGCAGAAAATTAAAAAACAAACGAGTATTTGCAAACGCAGGCCCAAATTCAATAAAAATCAAATTTTTTCCTGCGAAAATCAGGCTTTTTTCACTGAAAAGGTATTTTTTGATTTATCAGCAGTCATTGTCAAGTTGACAATATACAGGGTGTTTTCGAATTAGTCTAAAAAAATTATGGTGTGATTCCTCATGTGTTATTAAAACAATTTTTATATAACCATTGGGTCTAAAGTACTTCCTTTCTGATCTACAGGGTGTTAAAAATTAAAAAATCGATTTTTTTTGCTTAACACAAATGGTATACCACTGCTTTTTTAAAGAAAATATATTTTTTTCTTGACTGGCCATCCATTTTCAACAAAATTGATCTTTTGCGTTTTTCTTGTTCATCAAACGGTTGTCGAGAAAAAAATAAATATACTTATTAAGAGCCCGCCTTAATTCGTTTTCTAACGATTTTTTATTTTTTAGATTAATTAGGAAACACCCTGTATATGCATATCACAGGCAACCAAATAAACTAGTAACCTCTAAAAATTATTTTTCTTACCACTAGCGACATACCGTGTTTTTAGTGTGTACTAAATTATTTTATCAAAATTTCACCATATAAGTTTCCAGGCAATGGTTTAAAATTAAAATTGTTATTTTGTTGTCCAGGAGATCAACATTACATTTAGAAAACATCTTTACCGATCGATAAGCTTGATTGACAGAAAAAGAAAAACCTTTTATCGACCGATATAGATTTAACAAACATAACAGATGGCGCCATCGCTTGATACATGACACAATATAGGCAACTCAATTTACAAATAGTACGTGGGCAGGTGTAAACAAAAATGGATACAAATAAAACTGTTTTTGCTCCTTTCTTGATCGTTTTATTCAAAGTTTACACGCTTAATTAATTTAATTTTCAAGAAATGAGAGACATTATTGTCTATCACTTTTAAACAATTTTTTTATGTGTGCCCGAGTATTTTGTACAAAATTCAAATAAAAAATCTGATAAGCCTTTTGGTCTTACATATCTTTGATACTTTGATTGTTTCTATAGCTTCTTAACTTAATATATTTAATTGTATAACTTACATATTATTTCATTTTTAGAACGTCAGGCACTCCTCTTACCATTAGATCTGAAGGGCGTACAATCACACCATTGATCGATACACCTTCGTTTCAAGGTATAGGAGCTAGAAGTTCCGAAATTGCTTCGGAACCACCAGTTGAATCAAGAAAGCGACCTCGGTATGTATAGCTGCTGTCAAATAGCCGTCAGCAAAACTGTTATTTAAATAGCTATTCTTAGCCACACTTCAAACCTGTCCCGAAAAAAGCATCATTCGCTATTGCACGCTAAACACGAAAAAGACTGTTACGTTCCATCTCGACTATATCGGTGGTTGCCCGGTGTTGATTCAGCCTACTGCGTATTTATACCTGTTATATTTTTAAATTTGCAGTATAACAATAAGGGTCGTCATACTAAAAAACTAAATATTTTCAATTTATTTTGTTTACTTTAAAAAATTGTTTTTTAAGTTTGCTAATACAAATGAATAAAATGAGTTACAAAATAATTTAAAAACCCAGTTTTCAAGGGAATCTGAAATATGATTTTTATTCGTTTTATTGAGGAATATTTTAAAAAATCCAAATAGTTAGATATATTTAAAACAATCACTATTACCTTTGAAAAATATGCTCTAAACAAAGATTTATAAAACTATAACGAACTAAAAGTCAACATCTTCGACCAAACCACCATAAAAAAACGATTATTAATTGATAATTGGTTATTGATAATAAACCAGTTGTTTATCCAGTGGCGTAGTAAGTACTTAAAAAATAATAATAATAATAAAAATGTCTTATTTTAATGACACACCCTGTATCAATATTTATCAAAATTAGAACTTAAGTATCTTAGGTAAGGAGAATTCAATATAATTTATCAGATTTGAAATAAATACTGTCCTATGGGTAGTTTACTCTCGACTCGAAAAATATCAAACCCCATCAAAACGTACGTCTATGAGGTATCGCATTTCTTACCCTGGGCAAAATGTACGTCTTATAGCCATAAAACCTCCTGCCAAAAATGAAAAAGATCGCTCAACAAACAACCAAGATATTGGCTTGTATCCATCTTAAGTGGGATACCCTGTGTATACATTATTACTTTTAAACTGAAATTATTAACAGCATAAATCGATTCCATTAAATACATACACATGTTATATAATATAATTCTGAGGTGAAATAAATAAGGGAAAGCTTTAGCACAGAATATTACAACAGGAAAACAAAATAACATGCTTTAGTTAACACTAGTGAAATAATGGGGAAACATTATTTACTTTACCTTTAATAATATTCTTTGTCTCAGAAACCAAAACTTACAAACCAAAATAATATTAATAGGTCTCGAACGGTAGTCTCAAAGCTATTACCTAAATACTGGACGCGCGTTTCGCTAACCATGTTAGCGAAAAAAAAAATGGTTAGCGAAACGCGCGTCCAGTGTAAAAGTAAAAGTGTTTTGGTGTATTGTGGTGATTTAGTGTAATTTTATTTTGCTGTGTAACACTAAATGTTCCAACCCTCAACTGTAATATTACCTAACACCTATCATCTCTGTGAGATGACAACGATTATTTCATTTCCCTCTTCCTAGTTTGCGAATAATATTTTAAAAATCAATAATTATTTATTTATGTATACAGAGTGACCTAGGCTGGTATTTATAGTTGCATCTCGAGACGCCAAGACGGTCTTGGGCTCTAGAGAGCGGAATCCACAGAATACACGAGCAAACGTCATTTTGGAGATTGCGATTTTCATTTTGGAGATTGTCATTTTGGATAGTTTATGTGATCTGTGGATAGTTTCTTAACCTAACTTTTTTAGTAAACAAAATAAAAAAAGAAGAGATCCCTTGTAAATCCGTTTTGTCTGATTAAACAGTTTTGAATTTTGAATATGTTAGAAGAGTTTGAGGATATTTTGGACCATGTGGAAGAAGAAAATCGTCTTCGAGTTCCAAAAAGGTATATACGGGATGCAGGAAATCCAATAGAAATGTTTAGCGAGGGGGGATTTATGCCAATATAGGTTTAACAAGGCTACAATTACAGAAACTATTTTACCTCTTATAAATTGAAGACTTGCAAAAACCTACCAATCGTGGTTTACCCATTCTCCCCGTTGTTCAATTACTAATTTGTTTACAGTTTTATACGACTTGTAATTTTCAGATGGTAAATGGAGACTTGCGTGGTGTTAGCCAACCTACAATAAGCCAGATAATCAAGAATAATGCAATAATGTGGAGTATTTCAAAATCGCAAAAATTTTTTTTAGTCTAAATGTTCAGGTCCCAAAAGGGAAATTATGGATATTATAGTTGGATATCCAGGGTCAAGTCATGATAGTGTTATATTCAATCAAGTAATTTAAGAATGCTAATGGAAAGGCGTGATATTCGTGATTTACTTCTTGGAGACAATGCATATAGATGTAGGCCAATTCTATTGACTTCTGTTCTACAGCTAGGTAATCAACAAGAAACCAGGTATAACTTTGACCATAGAAGAAAGCGAAATGTTGAAAGGCTATTTGGGACTTGGTAAAAACGTCTTCCATTTCTCCGAGGTTTACAAAACAACTGTTGCTATTATTTGTGCTACAGCTGTTCTTCATAATATTGGTTTAAGGGAAAATTTAGATAATTTTGAAGATGCTAATTTACACATTCCAATTATAAATAAAAAGGGTTAGATTTTTGAAGAAATCTTATTCAACATTTTGCAAATTAATGTATTTATTGTATTAATATATGTATATCTAGTAATTATGTAATATGTTAAGTAATGTTCCAAGGTAACTAGTACCTATATAATAATTTTATTTACTTTTCTATTAGTGTTAAGTTAGTGTTTATATATTTACATGTAACATATTTTTGTATGTAACAAAGTAATTTCTTATAGTCTATTATTAGTTATCATAAAATAGTAAATGTAAATAGTCCCTTATATTTAGTAGCACTTTTCATATAGACCATGTCTCCTATCTTTGTGATACCTTTAAATCTATATGTTTATCATAATTTTTTTATACTTCCTTTGTTCCATTTCTATATGTTCTTTGACCTCTTTTCTCAATTTTTCAGGTAATTGAATACTTTTCATTCTCTACTGTCAATAATCTCACTTATCCATCTTCAATCTTCGGAATATATCCATATAATAATTCAGGAGTTTTTTTCGCCAGTGGATTTATTCACAGATGTATTTATAGCTCTATCTATATTCTTAATATATGTATCCCATTTGTTGTTATCATCTGCACAAGCTGAAGGCAGTATCATTGGAATAATAATGCTGTTCAACCATTTATGGTTGCATCATACAAATTCACCCAAATGTTCTGCTATTAAAATGGACACCCTCTTGATAATCTGGCTTATTGTGGGTTGGCTAATACCAAGTATGTCTCCATTTAATATCTGAAAACTACAAGTCGTATAAAACCGTAAACAAATTAGTAATTGAATAACGGGGAGAATGGGTAAACCACGATTGGTAGGTTTTTGCAAGTCTTAGTTGTATTTACGAATAAAGTATTTGTGTGTAATTTCTGACTTACCAGTTAACTGAATAATCGCATTAAATATATCCAAATGGTAATTTAATATTGTAAAAAAGCAAAATTGTTTTAAATCACTTGCCAGGACAGCCCGGCCAGCTTCTTTGTTGACAAAATGGCCGCGGTATCATAATTGAAGCAATGTGAGTGACAAAGAAAGCCAATGCCTGGCAGATGTTGCTTTCTTTGTCGTTGGTCCTGGCACGTTTAAATTTGACTGTTGCCTGTTTTCCCATACAAGTGACACCCCCGTGCTATCCACAGATAACATAAACTATCCAAAATGACAATCTCCAAAATGAAAATCGCAATCTCCAAAATGACCTTTGCTTGTGTATTCTGTGGATTCCGCTCTCGAGAGCCCAAGACCGTCTTGGCGTCTCGAGATGCAACTATAAATACGGGCCTTAAACTTGAAAGTTTTGAATTTATAGAAATATGATTATTTTTAAATAGGCAGGCCATCTCAAATTGTTTCGAATTTAACGACACCACACAACCGCTATCGACCCATACCGTTTTTTAGATACCTTTTTTTTTGTGCCTGTTTTTTTTTTGGAACGTTCCCCTCGAATGATCGACCATAAGTCACGTCTAGCGATTAATTGAAGCAATTATAATTTTCAACATTTTTTGTTATGGTTATACTTTTTTGTGCTTGTACTCCTACTTTAGAAATTCTATTGTTAAATAGCAGTTTTTTCAAGGTTCCTTGTATGTATTCCTTGTCGAAGGTAATAACAAACACAGAATATACATAACCGTCGATGTTATGATTGACATATTGTTCTAACTTTTTACGCACGATATAAGGATATTTAACTTCTATCAATCCTTGTTTCTAAAATACTTATTTTTGTAACAGTAATATTATGCCGTATAATCTAAAAAACGGCGTCAATGACGGCTGGGGAATGACAATCGATAGTAATTTTATCGAGGTCAATCTCTAGATGTCATTTACTTAATATTAACATAAAACCATTTTTGCATGACCTCCCTAAAATTATAATCGGCTGTCATTCCCCAGCCGTCATTGAAGCCGTTTTTTTTATTGTATGGTATTACTGTACTATTATTGTTCACGTGTATACCTCATGTATTTGTTTGCATCTTGGCTTTGAATAATGTATAGGTGTGAAAAATTGTTGGACATAACATTAAGATTTATTACTTTAGAAAATAATATAAGTTGGGACATCAAATTATGGTTTGTGATAACTACACACGAGTATTTCCAAACGATCTAAGTAATTGCAATAATCTTTAAAATAAATCGAAATATTATACATTCTGCATCATAATTGTTGGCGTCATTCGTTGCGACTGACGGTATTGGAGCTAAATTATTCATAAAATGCAAATAAATAATTCGAATACACTCAACATTCTGGTGTCATTTTTAATTTTACGCGGGCTACTATCATTTCAGCGAACACTGGGCAGACAGCGGAAAAACAAGAGAAATAAATTTTTAATTTTAATTTATTTATTTATTAGCTTGTAATATTTCATACGGGTCAAATATCTTTGTATAAAAATAATTAGGAATATGTCAATCATATCCTCAAGAGTTATGACATGCCGTTGTCATTGTTGTCAATTACGACAGTGATGCCAACTCGTGGGAAATTTCCCGATTCGGCGGAAATTTCGAGATCCAGAGAGAAAAGGGAAATTTTAACTGAAAAACACCATATTCGTGGAAAATTCATGTATTCATGTATTATTCGTAAAAAATAGTTATCTTATGATGCGTTTGACTTGAGCACGCACGCACTGATCCTCCGCAAATGCTCAAGTGTAAACGGCTGTGCGCGCACGCTCACTCTGAATCTGTCTGTGCGCCAGCAGCCACGAACGTGAGCCGTCTGGTGTCGGCTTTTGGTCCGTGCTCAAAGGGATTTTATGTGTGCGCAAACGCTCAATTTGGACCGGCAATTTGTTTTGTCTGCGTTAGTTCGTGCGTGTGTGATTTTTTTTCGTTTTCTTTATTAAAATTATGGAGTGGATCAATGAATCTTCGTTATTATTAATTGAAAATATGAAAAGTTGCCTATATTATGGGATGTTAAACATTCTTTGTATTATTAAAAAATCAAAAAAAATATAACGCATGGCAAAACCTTGTAAATAAAATTAATATTGAATATGTCGATATTAATGAAATTGCTATTCTAAAATTTGTATCTTTTGTTCGTAATTTTTGGTGTTATTAAATTTTGTAAATATTTCAAGTCGGGCCTGGTCATTCTTGTAAAGTTTTTGAACTGCTCATAGCCCTCCTCAGACACTAAGTTGTTGCAGTAAATTATATCGATTTCTAAAAATTTGGGTTTGCCACCAGCGACGATGTTTTCGATTTTTCTTCTTTTTAATAATTAAGCTGTGCATAACAATGACTTTAGCCTCTACTATTTCTTGGTCGTCCATTATTTTCGCCAATACTACTCTGCTGTGCGCGCACAAATGGATCACTTCATTCGTCGAAAAATAAGTTTTTAATTTGAGCGGGGCCGAGAGCGCGAACGAATGCCGTGCGCGCACGCTCAGCACGTGCGTGCTCAAGTCTAAACGCACCAAAAGTTATATTTATAACCTATTTCGATAAAGACCTCATAGTCTATTATATTGTCAGACAAAATCGAATTACTTTGATTATAGCTATATGTGGACAATTTTTTTCACAATTAATAAGAATAGACCTAACTTCAAAGAGTTTTTTTTCCCCAGTGAAAACAGGTTTTGAGTACTTACGAAGTTTTCAAAGTAGGATATCGTAAAGCATTTATCGCAACTAAATACATCTAAATCTTTCACTTGGTAAAAATGAAAATAAACTTCGCACATCGTCTGTCGCGGTTTTCATACAGGACGCACAACGCATACATGAACGTATACATAAACTTTGCATAAACACTGGGATTCTGCAGAACATTTAAAATGTCAGTTAATGCTAAGAAATTAAAAAAATCAAAATACAATAGCCCATGCTTTAGTAAAAAACGTTAGACTCTATAAGCTTAATTTTAATGAAAATGTTCGTTTAAATAGGCTTTAATGAATATAATTAATTAATTAAATGACGATATTACTGATAAGTTTGCATCAATAAAGAACAGAAAAATTGAGCTGATTTACAAAATTTAGTAAGGTTAGTAATATAAATAAGTCAAATTTATTTTGGGTAATATTGCTTAGTAAACATTAATGTAATAATAATTAATGTAATAATTGAATAATAATTGAATGGCCCCTCGGTTGTAACCAACAATTTTTTCAATATCGAAATTTCAGTGAAAAAACCAAGAATAAAACGCTATACTTACCTATGAAAATTACAACCTTATTTCACTCTTACTTCATTACAACCTTATCTCTATTTTGAAAAAAATGTCGGTTACAACGTTTTTCGGAGAAGCCATTCAATAATTACGGTGTTCGCCATAAAGTTGGATCCATATGGATGGATTTTCTCCTTTAAAAACAACTTAAAATGCACCAAGTCAAAGTTGAAACATAATTTTGTTAGTCACTTTTTTTAAAATAATAATAATTTAACCAATTTTGAAAAATTTGTTTTAAATATTTTGAATTTGACAGCTCCCAGATGTTAGCTGTCAACTTTGGCTTGGTGCATTTTAAGTTGTTTTCAAAGCAGAAGTGATTGATACAAAAAGATTTTTTAAAACTCTAATATAAAAAAAAACGTCCATATGGATCCAACTTTATGGTGGACACTGTATATTATGTTTATTATATTTAATTTAAATTTAATTAAATTTTCACTGGAATGCAAAATAATGTGTTTATGGAAAACTGGTTGTATCTCTTTTTAGTTAATGCGTTTTAGCCCAAACTAAAACTAAAATATTATAGGTATTAGTGTATAAATAATAAAAAAAAATGTTGACAAAATGGTGAATGCAGCAAAAGATTTTCAAATAATATTTTAAAAAGTTGACAAAATGGTGAATGCGCCAAAAAAAATTTCTATTTATATAAAATTAACTCTTCATCTAATTTTTTACCCACGAGCCGCCACTGATAATTAGTGTTAATTTTTGACAATTTTTAAGTCAATATTTAGTAAATGACATCTAGAGATTGACCTCGAGAAAAGGATTGATAGAAGTTAAAAAATATCCTTTCGTGCGTAAAAAGTTAGTACAATATGTTAATCATAACATTAACCGTTATGCTTATACAGCTGTTAATACCCTGAAATACATAAAAGATACCTTGAAGAAACTATTTAACAATACAATTTCTAATTTAGGGATATAAGCCTAATTAAGGAGGATTAACCTAACCTAACCTAACAAAAAAGTATGACTATAAAATGTTGACAGTTATAAATAATGAAATTTTTAAATTAAGAATTACCATCTTAATTGTTCTGTACCGAGGTCTGTACCAACAATAGTAAATATTGAGTATAGTTTTGATTTTCTTGTATTTTTAATATTTTTTTTAAAAAAGACTGAAAACACTTCTTTTTTTATTTATTAATTAATATCTCTGAAACTATCGAAACATATTGAATAATATCTTATGATTATGTAAAGTGATCAGAAAGGAAGTAATATACAGGTATTTTTATGTTCTATTTAAAAACAGTCATCCCTATCAACTTACACTTTTTTGAGCCACCCGGTAGAAGTTAAAATATTTTCCTGAAATAGATCCTCTTATATACTTTAGGTTGGCACTATTATATACTTGTTTTGCACACAAAATTCCTAAGTTTTCTATTATAGGAGCTACAGATGCCCGACGCGACGCACTGTTGCCAGGCTCGTAGGAAAAACTTTGAACCTTGGCAACCCCTATTTGCGGCAAGTTTTTGATAAGACACCCAGAATAAAAGTAGCTTTAATTTGAGATATAAATGATCAAAAAATTTATAGCGTAATGTCGTCTCCAAAATCAGTTATTACTATTGTTAATTAAACATAGTTGCGGCAACTTTTTGACGGGCATCCTGTGGAAAGTGTATTCTCCTATTCATAGGTTTTGATTAAAAATACAATGAGCGTAATAATCATGCAGCCGGATCTTAGACTATTATAAAAATTTTACTCTTTTTACGTTTACTTATGTTTAAAAAACACAAAGAAACTTTATAGAATGTTTAGTATTATTTTTTTAACTTTTCAAATCAAGTTTTCGTTGAGATTTTTTATTTTTAGTGAGACAATCACAGAAATGTTTCCGCCAGCTGCAGAGGCTATTGAACCACCTAGGCATTTAGACGTTACTCCAAGGAAGAGACCAAAAATGTACGTTATTTCGTAAATAAATTACATAATCACTAATATATTTTTGTAGCGTTACTATCGAAGAAGTTAAGGCTGATGAACATATCGCGCATCCTCCAATGGAAGATATTTCATTCATTCAGCCTCTAGAATTGTTTGAGACAACAAAAAGGTAATTTAAATTTCAATTTCTTAAATTTAATTATTCTAAATTATTTTGTTCTCTTTTAGACCACCTACACCACCGGCCGTGGAAGCATTTACAGAAAAATGGTAATATACATCAAATATTTAAATATACATCATCTACAGAGTGTCCCAATATTCCGTGAACATAGACCTACTACGTATTTTTGGAATGAAAATAAGTTCATTCGACACAATTTTTCAAATATTTTAAGAACCGTTATTCCGATTTGAATGAGATTTTGGGTGTCTATGTTTTGCTAAGTGCTTTAACATTATTTGACATTCACAAAAATCAAGAAAAAGTACGGCAAGGGTAAAAACTACTCCCACCCCTACATACATTTTAGTGTAAATATTTTCTATCTCAACCGACGACCGATTTTATTTTCACAAAATGTTCTTTCTGGCATTTACTACATTTTTTATACAAAGCATAGTTTTTAGGAAAAAAATTTGGAGAATTTATTTTTCCAAAGTAAACCTACAAAATATACAGGGACTTCCAATATTCCCTGAACAGAACAACTACGTATTCTTTGAATCAAAATAAATCAATTGCACATAATTTACCTTTATACAAAAGTGCTTCGTTTGTCCATTAGAGGGCATCAATCAAAAATAAACTCGAACGTTAATTTAAAAGTTATTAATTTTTGCAAGCTTTTATGAAGCTTACTGTCAAATATAATTTGTAATACTAAAGCTTCATTCAGAAGGCAATTAGTGGAATAAATTAGTGGTTTTAATTACACTTTATACTTTCTAGTTTGCGATCATTCACAATGTTTAAAAAACACAACTAAAATTAATAGAATATCCTAGCAACAGTCTGCGTTAGTCAGTTGTATCCATAGAGAAAGCCAAACATTCAGCTTATAAAACAAAAAACTTTGATTTCTAACCACAATTTCTCTTGACCAAAGATAATCAAAGGCCAAAATGACATTTCTCACAAATTTTGAAGTATAATTAGTGCAAAAGTTAAAAGTTTGATAACTTTTTCTACTAATTGAAAATATCTACCACTAATTTTGATGTTCTGAATGCTTACATTAAAATTAAAGGAACAAACTTCTACACTAATTGAAACTGATCTACACTAATATATTCCACTAATTGCGAGGTTCTGAATGAAGCTTAACGTAAAATTCCATATTTTCGCCAACTAGATTATTAAGAGCATAATAGATTTTATGCGCCTCCATAGCTTGATATGACAAAAAAATATTTTTTGGAAGTCAGCTTCGAAATAATATTTTTTTTAACGCCGTTTTTTCTTATCGTATCGTACTTTTAAATTTTGACTATACTCTGACCAGTGCAATAAGATTGTAAGCTCACTGGTTTTGTGAAAGAATATGTGACATTTGTGACAGTTGTGCTGTTAATTGACTTCAAAAGTGTATTGCCTTTTCTTTGGCATTTTTCTAGATGTTATCTGTCAAAGTCAAAAATTATCTCACTGGACAGACTGAGACTCTTAGTCGCATTTTTACCATACCTAATAATCTAATCATTTTTGTTTAGGTCTGATGAGATAATGAAGGTTATATTGAAAGTGCAGGTCAAAATTAAGCCGGTAGATATTTGTAAGGAAATGGGAAAAAGGATTACAAAACAAAGCATGGCCCGTATTTTTGCAGCCTTATTAGGTATAAAGATGCTTAAGATATACTAGTAGTAGTGCAATATATGATTAAATCGTTTTATGATCAAACATTTGTCTATATTTTAAATAAAAAGACTAAGGAAGGAGTCTAATATTTATACAATACAGGGTAAGTCTTAAATAAGTGCAAATATTTTCAGGGCTGGTATATTTCGACCCCAGGAACACGTCTATGAGGTTTCTTTCGCCAAAAAAATTGTTGAAAATCGTGCATTTTCTTTTAAATTTCCCTGTATATTTTTCCAAAACTTTTTAGAACTGCCTGTTCGCCGCAAATCCCCCCCCCCCCTGGTATAATTTCTTAAATCTCTGATATTACCATAGTTACGGCTTTACTGTATGGGTACGGCAATATAAAGGTGCGTATTCATTATCCGAACGAACGAACGAACGAACGAACGAACGAACGAATGAAAGTGCGGTATATTTAGACGGGGACCGAACACATGCGGCCGTTCGTTCGTTCGTTCGCTCGACCATCCGTTTCGAGTCGGTACATCAAAGGCGTTCGCCAACAAATGCCTCCGGTCTTCTCGTGCGGTCCTATCGTGCGGTCCCCGTCCATACCACTAGCGTACGTTCGTTCGTTCGTTCGTGCGGATAATGAATACGCACCTTAAGGGATGCAAATACAGAAAAAACCGGTGGCTCTCAAAATTTTTTCAAAAAAAATCTTTTTTTTTTAATTTTCAAACTTAAATAACTCGGTTATTTTGGACATGTGAAAAATGGTAAAGAGGAAATATGTTTCTTTTATCGAGATCTACCAGCCCTGAAAATATTTGCACTTATTTAAGACTCACCCTGTATTTATGCATTCGAGACGGAATGGACATTATGACCACCAGACATGACAGTTTTGTTTGACGTTTCAATTGACAGATTTGAATTTCATTTGAAATTGTGCGCATTTGTTGAGATTCTCTGAGCTTATTATATAATATTTATTTCTTAATCTAGAATTGGTTTTGTTCCAAGTTGTTGAGTTAAGCTTGATTGTCATGCATCCGTTATCCGACGATACGATATTCATTTTATTGGTTGAATTTAAAGACTTCGATTTATTTAGAAAATTACGCAGTTTTTAAATTTATTGCATTTTCTGATAAAAAAAATCTTTTTTTGATTATGCTAATGAGCCACACTCGTTCTATTTGAAAAATCTGGTATTTTTGTTAGTAAGTAATTATTATAACTTATATACAAGGTAGCTTTTATGTATGGAAATGGTCGATTATTAGGTAAAATATAGGAGGTACCGCAAAAAATTAAATATAAAAGTTATAGGGTTTATAAATGTCTATTAGCGGGAAATAAATTTAAGTATACAGCGTCGGTCATCAAGTCGTGGCACATCAAAGTTTCATTTTTTTTAATGGAACCCCCTGTATATTTTGCATATTTCGATTCTTCCGAGTTATTGACTTTTAAAAATATCACTTAAACAATTTGATTTAATTAATTTCGATATGTTCAGTTTCATTTAACGATGCCATTTTGCCGAAACTGTGATACTTAAAATATTTGACATTAGTTCCCAAGTTAGAATTTATAGATGTATAAAATGAGAGTATAGCAAGTCTGGAAATTACAAAATTTTCGTTTAACATTTCAATTCTTCAATTTATGGACAGCTGGTTCCAAAAAAAATGAATACGACTCTTTACACATTTTTATTATTTCGGGCAGTATATTCTATGATTCTGACGTTCTGAAAAATTTATTTGCCACTTTGTCAGAAGCAAAGTTGTTTTACACAATATCACAATCACCTTAACATGTCAAAATACTTGACACATACACTGCTCAAATATTCGAAAAAAAATGTGTAGAGTCGTATTCATTTTTTTTGGAACCAGCTGTACATTGTGTATTACGATCATTGTTTAAAATTGAAGGAAGAATTGAAATATGCAATAATATACAGGGGGTTTCATTTAAAAAAAATAAAGTTTGATGTGAAACAAGTTTATGACCGACCCTGTATACTTAAATTTACTAGTAGCTAATAGGAATTTAAAAACCCATTACAACAGTATTACAGTTTCGGCAGAATGGCATCATTAAATCAAACCAAACACATCGAAATTAATTAAATCGAATTGTTTAAGTGATATTTTTAAAAATCAATAACTCAGAAACGGTTGCTTTCAGGTACATTGTGTGTATTTCGATTTTTGCTTAGAATTGAAGGAAGAATTGAAATATGTAATAATATACAGTGGGTTCTATTTAAAAAAATGAAACTTTGATGTGCCACAACTTTATGAACGACCCTGTATACTTAAATTTATTACTCGCTGATAGATTTTTAAAAATCCTATAACTTTTGTATTTAACTTTTTGCGGTGCCTCCTATATTTTACCTAATAATCGACCGTTTCCATACATAAAAGGGGCCCTGTATTTTTAATTGAAATATGATTTTTAAGTATTTTATGATAACTATAATTTATTGACAAAATATAAAATACAAGCTATCTACTCTACATTATAATTTTACACGTTTTAAATAAAATTAGAACGGCACTTCTTATAAGCCGAAATTTAAATCAGCCGGGAGTCCTAAATTTGTTCATATTGTCAAGGTGAAGGTATATGTAGCGCTAAAATGTGTTACTGGTTGCCTACACAACCGCAACGTGTCAAGAAAAATGGCGCATCCGCCAGAAAGTAAAAAACATTTTTATGCGCCATCTCTTAATCAAGTCGACAAGTAAGCGAATCAGACAATGGAATTGTCCAGTATGAAGTAGAACGCTCTCCGAGAATTGTAGAAGTTTCGAGAAGCAGTCAATAGAGTATATAAGCCGGCGTAACCGGTAGTTGGGACAATTTTTGAAGTTTGAACTATGGAGTCTAAAAGGAGGAGGCGAATCGAACGCAAAAATTTTGGGCCCAGATTTCATGATCTAAATGAAGTTCGAAGATCGCCGTTAGGGGCGCTTGTGATGATAGGGATACTAAAAATACACAGCTTCTTATGGCAAGAATAACTATTTTGTTATAAATTATAGAGCCAAGTTAATATACGGGCATATTTTTACCAGAGTTAACTTTTAGAAACGTGTTTTTTTCGAATTGAGCAATGTGCGTGGCTAAAATTGTGAATACAATACCTTAAATTTGAGTTTGAAAAGTTAGTTAGGTTATAACAGATGCCGGTTTTAGATATTCTTATCCTAAGTTGTTATTATAAAAATGTTTTATTATGGGGTTCTATTTAGTGCATACATGGCCGAAGAAAAATATAAGCTGCTAAAGTAAATGTTTCCTTCAACTGGTGTACAAAAAATATAGAAGTTCCAGCAACAAACGAATCACCAGTTCAACCTTTGATTTGATGTAAACAGTAATTGTTCCTTGATGAGAAATGTGAATTAAATAGTTTATGATGTGGGTGTGTTAGTGATTTATTAATAATTTTGCTGATGCAGTTTAAAGTTTCATAATTTTTCATGAAAACACTTGGAATGGACATGTTTACGTGCAGTTCATTGTGATACTGATAATAAACATTAAAAACTATTAAACTAGTAGTGGTTTTATGACAATTTTATTTATGTACATCAGCAAAGTTTTGCCAATTATGACTGTTTCACAGACATTTAAATTGAAGATGTATTATGTTCAATGTCACCTAACAATTGTGTTATAAATAATATGTATACATTTGATTTGATCTGTAATTAAAGTTCCTTCTGTTGATATCCACTTTACTATTAATACAAGTATGAGGTAGGTTTGTAAATAAAATAATAAGTCAAGGACTAACGTATGATCGAAAAAAACGGCGTCCAGTTGGCTGGGAAATGAACATCTTTGACATTCCCCATATAATTTTATATATAAAATGATCGCTGATGCCGTTTTTTCGATCATATTGTATGTATTCCTTCATATATTTATTTAGGCAGACAGTAGTATCTATGAGTAGTATCGACTGACTAGTGAGAAAGAAAATATAGGAACTAGTGAGGCTGCAGTCGGAAGGGTTTGGACTAGAATCAATACACTCTGTTAATGGTCAATCTTGCGGAATTTATTTATTCCATCCTCAGGACACTGAAATGGAAATACATGTTACAGAAAAAAGGCTATAAAAGTCGTCAAGTAGAAAGAACTTACTCAATGTGGTAAAAAACCTTCTCTAAAAACTACATTAAAAAATAGGCTTACAGGAAACATTGAAAGCATTAAAACATTAAATTTATTTATTTAGGAATATAAATACATAACTTTTATTTTGATTAATTGACTCGAATAGTGGAATAACTCCAAATAGCTAAATTTAATAAATGTAATATACACCTGAATATACAATAAAGAAATTATCTACTAATAGTAAAATAAATTATCTACCCTTATCTACTGATAGTTCCGTTTTGGTTCCGTCAACTAATTTTGTCTAAATAAGTGCATAAAACGCATCACTACTGCGAAGTATTTTGTCTGGGGAACTGCCCTTTGCCAATGCTGTAGCAAGTTAGGATGTCTTTCTTCTTTGTCGATGCTAGGATCCTAGTCATCCTAGTAAAAGAGATATACCTAATTATTAAATAAATTTAAAAAAATATTTTTCACTATTCGAGGTAGCTGTTATTTTAAAACTACATTTTTGAAGTGTAAATAATGTTTAATATTTACTTTCTAGACTATTCAAATATTTAATAGCAATGGTTGTTAATATACATTATTAATACCTACTTATTTAATAACAGGTAATTTAAACACCCAGTAGCACATATATAATAACATGTTAGTAGGTATTAAAGTATTAAATTATTATTATTTTAGACTCTCTAGGTTATGTCATGCAGATGTTCGATTTTGGGTTATATTCTCTATTAATATGATTTTTAAATAAATCTGTACACTGATAGTATATAATTTTAATGTTTTTCTTAACATCTATCATATTTTTTTTTAATTAAATAACCATATTACTTACATTCGGAGCTTTGAAAAGTTTTGGGTTACTTTTCTTTCTTCGCTTTTTTTTTTCATTGAAATATCCACTTCTACAGCCAACAAATTAACTATAATTTTAGCAAAAACAAACTTAAACCGTATAATATCAATGAAAATATAGTATCCCTATCGATCGCAGTGCCTCTACTGTCAAACCGAGGAACCTGCTTAAAAGTGGGGACAGAAATTTCAAATATGCCCATTGCCGATAAACCTCCTTTTTTAAGCCCTCCATAGTTTGAACATACCGCGCTTTAAATTATTACGAATCGGACAATTTGGTGAAGTAATTTTATAACTAGTTAGTTATTGTGTGTATAAAGTGAGATAATAAATTCGTTAAATATTTTATCGTGAGTTTAAATTAGTGGACCCACGGAATCCGTAACAATATGCTCCTTCCAATCTTTTTATTCAAAGTTTTTAGCATTAGATTTTTTCTATGAAATTTCTCTTGATCATAAAGCCTTTTAACCGTACGATACGTTTTGTTTTAATTATATCCCTTAATTTTTATTTTATATTTTTATTCTTTCTAGTTCTTGCAAAAGGAAGATATGTAATATTAAATAGCGAAAACGGTTCCTGTGAGTTAGAATTTGTCGAAAGAGGTGTTAGGAAATACCATTTCTAATTTGTTTTATAAAATTAACTATTAGTTCATAAATTGTTTCGTTGTTTTACGTTACTAATTTTTATTATAACATTATTAAATGTTATAACTGATTATATAGTTTATTGTTGTGTTTTGAGTTTCAAGTTTATAGATGTTACATTTTTTATCAGAAACTTTAAAAATTGTTTTAATTATAAATGCTTATAATTAGTTTTTAAATAATTATTCAAGGATTTTAATAATATGTTGCTGAAGTTAAACTAATGTAAATTTTTTAGTTATGTTTAATTAATATTAATTTAAAGAAACGATTAGTTTGTTTTAAATGCGACGAAAGTTACTTATTTTTTATGTAATAACAATTTCGTAGATTAAATAAATTTATTTTACTTCATTTTTTTAATATACCTACCTTAACGCACAGACCTTGTTAGTCTGTGCTTAAAGTCATGCATTGATAAACAATATACAGGGTCCGGCAATAGTGCGTCGGGTATCTGTAGCTCCTAGAATAAAAAAAAAGTTGGGAATTTTTTTTAAGTGCAAACCTAAAGTATGTACGAGGACGTATTTCAAGAAAATATTTCAACTTCTATAGGATGGCTCAAAAAGTGTCAGTGGATCGAAATGCTTGTTTTTAATGGAACACCCTGTAGAGTATGGCATTTTTCGCTTCCTTTCAGATCACTTTAAATAATCTTAAGATATGAGTAAATATATTTCGATAATTTCAGAGATTAATAAATAAATAAAAAATATATACAGGGTGTTTCAAAACAAATGATAAGATTTTTCTTTAAATTTCGTTAACAAGAATGATAGGGGTAGTTTATTTCAACCCCTTCCACTCATTTTAAAAAAGTAAAAAAATTTCCTGAAAGTGTGTTTTCATAACAGTAATGCTTCCATAAAATTCCATTAGTCTATCTCTTTTCGTTTTCAAGATAAAAAATAAAAACATTATTTTTCCGCCATCTTTGTACCGCGATATCTCCCTAATGGTTGACTTTTGACCCAACGTTTATAAAGCAAACTACCCTTTATTTTGAACAAGGAATCACTCCCTAAAGTTTTTCGCATTTGTTTTGAAACACCCTGTATATATTTCAACCTTCCTTAAAAAAATATTACAAATACAAAAACTTTCCTGAAATCAAAACTATATTAGGTATTTACTTTAGATGATTTGGTCCATACACTTTGCTATAAATATCATAATCTTAAATCATACAGGAAGTTCAAAATTCTACGCTAAACTTTCTACAATATAAAATATTTTTTCTTTGTTTTTTTTTAATGGAACACCCTCTATATTATTTTTTATTAGATGGAGAGTTAAAAAATTAACATTTTTTGTATGTATTTAAAGTATTTCCAAATTTTTAATGGTTTCGCAGATACACGCAGTATTATTTCATATTATGGTAAACTACTTTCAACGGTTTGGCTTGGGTAAAATAGGTTTAGTTTGGGTAAATACGAGAGAAAATCATTGGGTGACTTTGATAAAAATTTACTGTGGAAAATGCCATATGAAATATAAAACCGCGAATATCTGCAAAACCGTTAACATTTTTGAAATACTCTAAATACAAAAAATATTCATTTTTTAATCATCCATCATCTATTGAAAGAATAACATACAGGATGTTCCATATAAAGAAAAACTTATAAAGAAAAATTATTTTGTATTTTTTAGTATTTTGAACATCCTGTATGATTTACGATTTCCATATTTATAGCAAGATATAAACCTAATATAGTTTTGATTTTAGGACAGTTCTCGTATTTTTAATATTTTTTTAAGAAAGGCTTTAAATGCATATTTTTTATTTATTTATTAATATCTCTCAAATTATCGCAACATATAATATCATATCTTCGGATTGTATAAAATGTTCTGAAAGGAAGCCAAAAAAATGCAATAATATACAGGGTGTTCCATTTAAAAAAAATCATCCCGATCCACTCACACTTTTTTGCGCCACCCTATAGAAGTTAAAATATTTTCCCATACTTTAGGTTTGCACTTAAATAAAATTCCGAAGTTTTTTTTATTCTAGGAGCTATAGATGCCCGACGCACTATTGCTGGACCCTGTATATACTGAAACGTCATAACCTCTGGTCATAACCGTCATAACTAAAAAGTTTTATAAAAAAGTCTTTCCATTGAGTCAGGAAAGATTTCGAGAGACATCTGAAAAATGACAGTAAATACAATTTATCTGTGTGATTCGTTGGACAGGCTATAAAGGGCTATACGCTATAATGGATATTTAGAGTTACCAGATAGGTCATCATGAAAAAGAGTACCTACATCGGGTAGTTTTGGTGAGGCATCACGCCAAACTCAAAAAAAATCATACGAAACACTTGGGTCCTTACTAGTAAATTTGATTAGCTATAACATAACAGTATTTATTAGCTATAAAATACAGAACAACAAGTAGGTACTACAAAGTAAAACAAAAACTAGACTAATTATTATGGTATTTTGCATTACCACGAATTTTACCCAAAAAAGCTCTTTGACCTTTGCAATGCTTTGAAAAATCGACACAACTGGTGTCTTTAAAATTAAACTGTACCATTAAAACACTTTTAATGGAAGACAGTAAAAAGCGATTTCGTTCATCGGTCCATTGCGCTCTCATCACAGGCTCTCATGAAACTAAAAATTCTTTATAAATTAGCATTGTGTGCAGGTATCGCATAAAAAAAGGTCATATTTTTGAGAAAACGTGGTTGCCTATTCTAAAGTTTATGAGAGTAAAAATAAAGAATAATTCATAGCTCAGTTTAAAAAAGAGAACATTTTAACGAATTTTAAAAAAAGTAAGAGTACAGAAATGTGTACCCTTGAAAAGAGAACATGTACTCTTAAAAGAGTACGGATGGTAATCCTATGGATATGATATTGACATTTGATAATCTGTGATTTGATAATACCGTATGATCGAATAAAAACGGCGTCAGCGATGGCTATGAAATGAAGATCGCTGTCATTTTATATGTAAAATTATATGGGAAATGTCATCGATCGTCATTTCCAAGCCAACTGGACGCCATTTTTTTTTCGATCGTACGGTATAAAGATAAATATCTATAATCTGTTCAGTAATAAGAGAATCTAACAAACGACATCGAAAAAATTACAGAAAAAATACTTTAATAAAAATCGCAGAGAGAAAATATTCAATGAAAACAACAGATGGACTGCTACTATCATGTCATTTCGCTGGACAGCCTATGTCAGTTTTTATTGACTCTCACAATAAGGAATTACGATACCGGAGCGTTACAGGAAATAACGCTCCAAAATAAAATAAAATGCGATACATCCCTACTGTCAAGGTTAACTATGGTCGATATTTGTCTATGGTCGCTGCGAAACAGTAAACAAAAATGTTTAAGTGAAACTGAGTCGGTTAAAATCGATTTATTGAATCTCCCAGAGTAACAACAAATCATTTATTACAAATACAAATTTAGAACAAGGGCATGAGCTGTCTGGAAGATGGATACAAGAACACAGAAATTAGAACAGCAGGTAAGTTTCCTTATTCACTGCTTTTCTCCTTTGATCAATGGAAGACTAGGTGTAAACTGAATATCCTTTTTAGAGACATATTTTAGAACAGAATATGAGACGCAAAAGGCTTACATCAGGTATGGTTCAAGCATCAGATGCACGAAACAATTCTGGGAGAAGCCGAGGTAGTAGTAGTACCAGTTCTGAACTGCATTGTAAGTACCTACTTTGCTAGGGGTAACAAAAGCCAACTAAAATTGAGACTCATTATATTGAGCCAAGTATTAATAATGTATTTTTGTTATTTATTTAGTGAACAAATAAATGCTTATGATACCTATTTACCAATTACAGAATTAGCCAGTGTTTCAAAATACCTATGAATCAATTTTTCTATTAGATATTCATTTCATATTAAGAGATTCTATTCATATCAAATAAACTTTTAGTCAAGTCTTAGTGATTAAGCTTGACCAGCACAGCTTTGCCCACTTTTACATATTTTCTTTTAGTCAAAATATTTTAGGAAACAAATATCAGCAGCAAAAATTGAGTATTAGTTTGAGATGTCTATTAATTTCACAATGAATTTTTTACTAGGTTATTTAAAAACGTCTAGTTAGTTTAAAAACATATCTAAATCACCTTATATTCTTGTGAGTAATTATAAAGGAATCATTAACAATAGTAATTGAAGGGTCCAAGGGAAATACTTGATAAGCGCCAATTTCTTAATTTTAAGATTTTACAATATTATAGTAGCTCTGACATAAACTCTGTAGGGCAATAAGTTGTTAAATCTTGTGATATATGCCTATTAAAAATATAGATTACACGGAAAGAACCTGATAACCACCAGGCGTCCAGTGCTCTCTTGTAAAATTACTAAATGATGCTTATCATGTTTTGAACCCTTCAATTGAACCCCTTCACCCCTGAACCCTTCAATTTTTATACTATTTTTTTTATTCTTCTAGGCTATGATGGACCATTGCAATATGCAATGAACCAAGATAACAATCCAGATCAAATTATTACCCTTAAATCTAGTATTGATAGCATTGATGGTAGGCTTGTACTCTAATTTTATACTTTTTTACTTCATTATTAATGATTTTTTAATTATTTAGGTAATCTGGAGTCTGATTTAATGATGAACAATGTGGCAGGTAATGACTTACTTGATATTGAAGATGAAGAATCATCACCTGTAACTGCAACGAATGATATTGATAATCAGCCTGATGATATGAATGCCAATAGTGAATTTTCAGGTTCAGAGGGTAGCAAAGTAAGTTACCTACAGTTTATACCAAACCAAATAAACTTTTAATCACGTGATTAAGCTTGACCGGCACAGTGTTGCCCACTTTTATATATTTTCTTTTAATCAAAATATTTTAGGAAACAAAAATAAATTAATTACAAATATATAAACAGTTATTATTTACATGAACAAAACTCATCTTAATAGCACTTAAGGGACATAAAGGGCCATTACTACCGTTTTCCCGTTCCAAATGTTCTAATAAAGTTGCGAACAGTTTTTTTGCGGCTATTAAGCTATGTTGTACACTTCACACTAAAAGATGTTCTAAAAAGAACAATGCTAGTAAACATTTTTAAGCTTAAAGTATCACAACACTATTTATTTAAACCTAAAACTCATACAAAACTAAAGTGTCAAAATATATGACAATGTCAGGAAATAAATAAATAAACGGCAACTTGACATTTTTTGCAGCAGAGCTACCACCTGAATCCCCAGAGCGAAATTTAAATTCCAGTTAGTCAGTCCAGCGCCGAATATGTCCATGTTTGGCAACAATGAATTTAAAAATCGCGCCTTCGATTACGTAACTAAAAGTTTTAATTGTTATCAAATATACTAATATAACATTAATTTATGCACACTTGTTGAGAGAATGATGGCAATTATTAATTCAGGGAAAGGTAAACTAATATTTAAAAAAATCAATATACATGGTAATTTACATATATTCAGTAGCTGGCATATCAGTTATCACTGATATGCCAGCACTGACGGGCGGATACAGGAATTTTTTTTAGGGGGGGGGGCAAATAAAAAGTAATGTAGAATATGCCTTTTTACATCAATTTTTAACTCAATATCCTAATATTTAACACAAATTATAGATTTTAGGGGGGGGGGGCAGAGCCTTAAGGCCCCCCCTCTGTATCCGCCACTGAGCACTGATATGGTATACTTTTCTTCAGTAGTAGTTTATTTTATTTTACTAAAGAAAAAAAATTGCAACAGGAAATTAATATATTTAAAATTTTAATGGCAAATGATTAACTTCAAAATACATATTATGAAAAAAAGTATATAAAACTTAAATAATCTAATCGAGTTATTATATTAAAAAAACGGTATATGTTAATAGAAAACAAACAAGGGTGTATGTTAAACAAAACACCACATACAAAAAACCTATAAAAAAATTCACAGCTCTCGCACCTTACGCAAGCATCATATGTATTGAAAATACCTGACACATTTAAGTTTTCATTTGTTCCTATGCAATGTGAGTTAGTCTCTCCCAATATAACAAATTAATTACGTGCTATACTATGTTTATGTTTATTTACATCTTTTCCAATATAACAAATAAATAATGATTTTTATTAACAATGTAAAGTGACCTTCAGATGCGATAGCGATCCGATACAAATATTGTTGTATTCTGCAATAATAAATTCCTATTTTTGTTTTTGCTCGGATTTTTGAGTATTTTAGTATCTATACTTATATCAAGGCTTTTATATACATATTGTTAACTGGACGGTTACTTATTGGGGAACAGAATGGCAACATGTAACTGTGACATTTTTCTGCGTTCGATATACAACTTTTACTTTGTTTATTTTCTGAATTTTCTGATTTCTTTTGTGACACTAACGAATATACAGGGTAAGTCTTAAATAACTGCAAATATTTTGAGGATATAAGTTAAATATTTCTCAATAAAAGAAACATATTTTCTCTTTACCGGTTTTCAAATCAAATAAGTCCAAAATAACCGAGTAATTTTACTTTTTATGGGTTTAGACTTTTGACAGTTTAAAAAATTCTCATGAAATTTCCTACAAAATGATTTTTTGTTATCGCCCAAAGCACGCTTGATCCTATCGTTTTATCGTTGTCGATATGTCTAAATCATATACGATGTCGCACAAAATTTTAACATGTAAGACAATATTAGTCCGAGAAGTTTTATTGCGTATTTTATCATTATCTACCATTTTCAAATAAATCTTTGGGATATCTCTAATTGTTATTAAGCCTACTCTAATTTATTTACAGGCGGTATTTGCCGGTAGTTTAGAGATAGAAGGCGACATACCAAACGACGACATTGCTTCGTTCGTACTGGAACCCGCACAACCGAAAGTTCTCTTTCGATGTCGTATAGCGAGAGACAGAAGGGGAGTGGACAGAGGTTTATTTCCGACTTATTTTTTGCAATTGGAAAGGCCGAGAGGTAGGAAAGCTTTATTGCTGGCGGCTCGCAAGCGGAAGAAGGTATGTATATACAGCGCATGCCGAAAATTTTAAAACTTTTTTCAATAATTGAAGAACAAAAAAATCGTTTCGAATTTTTTAGCACACCGTGTATAATACTTCGTTTCTAATAAGTGAATATCCCTGTATCTTTAAATAAAAGATTTAAAGAAGGAGTCTATTACTATTTTGTGTTACTTGCATTACAAACGGAATCGACACCATAACATCCCATTTTTGACAGTTCTGTTTGAAACTATTTGACGTTTCAGTTGACATTGTGGATTTTTTGGTCTTTTTTGGGTTTATTTTATGTTATTTCTTGTTTATTCTATATTTGGTTTCATGTAAAGTGTACAAATTTTGAAAAACATTGTATCAGTGTGTCAGTGTCATTACAGTGAGGTTATTGTGAATCTTAGAAAGATGCTTCTAATATAGTTACAGTAGACTCTCGATTATCCGACTCACCATTTTCCGATCGCTGGATTACGCTTAATTTTCATCCATCCGTTATCCAACGATGATACAATATTAATTTTATTAGTTGAAGTTAAAGACTTCAATTGGTTAGAAAATTTCGCAGTTTTTAAATTTATTGCATTTTCATGCCTCCGTTCATCGGATATACGATTTGCTTGTGATTGGTGTCAATTTACATTTTCGTTTCCATAACGATTTCGCTGTTTTACATACAGTCTCGTTTATAGTCTAAGAGAGCTAGCAACGTTTTCGAGAGAGAATTTTAAGAAAGCTGATTCTTTAATATCTTTTGCTATGCTCTCCTGAACAGAGTGCGGACCGTCTGGCTACCGGTAGACGTTACGTTTACTACTGCGCATCATATCTGTATTCAAGATCTGTTCACTACTGCGCATCACAAATTCGTCCTCTATTTCAGGAACTAAGGAAGCTAGGACAAACATTTGTGCAGCATATTTAGTTTCATAAAAAAGTAGCAAAGTAATGTGAAAATCGCATTATTGTATCTCTACTCATAAACGAGTAATCCCATAAAACACACCGAAATGGGATACCCTGTACAGATGTGATGCGCAGTAGTGAACCGCAGTAGTCTACCGGTAGCCAGACGATCCGCACCACGGCATATAAATCACACGGCAGGCTAACTCTCTTTGGCGGGAACGCTACGCGCATACCGTCGCGCACGCCGCCATTAGGGTTTCCATCAACAGAAAGTAACCAGTGTCGTAGTTTCTTTCATCGACTGCGCACACTTTCGGCTGATTCGAGTCAGTAGCGTTCGGATTAATTTAATTTGTTTATTTCTTGAGTTATATTTTATAGTTGTTGTTTTATTTTTGTTTATTGTGTTATATATTTGGTTTTTCTAGTTTATTTTCGTTTCTTGTGTTATATAATTTATTTTTGTTTTTCTGAACATTTTTAAATCGTTAATTTTTACGTGTTTTTAAAATGCCTGGGCGAAGTTGTGCAGCAAAAAACTGCCCGAGTAGAGGACTAAACTGCAATAAAAGTTTCTTTCTGTTTCCTAGAGATCCGATTAGGTATGTATATACATATGTGATTAATTATTTTAACATATTTTAGTTAAAAAAACAGTAGTATACATATTAGGACATTCAGCTAAATAGAAAGATCTAATTAAAAATATACAAGTTCAGCATCTATATTAAATGTTAACAAACTTATATATAGGATGAGTCTTAAATAAGTGCAAATATTTTCAGGGCTGGCAGATCTCGATAAAAGAAACATATTTTCTCCTTACTTTTTCAGATAAATCCAAAATAACCGAGTTATTTAAGTTTAAAAAAAAATTTTTTTTTAAATGTTGAGTTGAGAGCCACCGAATTTTTCTGTATTTGCATCCCTTTTAGTGCCGCAACCATAGAGTAAAGCCGTAACTATGGTAATATCAGAGATTAAGAAATTATACCGTGGGAAAATTTGCGGTGAACAGGCAGTTCTAAAAAGTTTTCGAAAAATATACAGGGAAGTTAAAAGAAAATGCACGATTTTCAATATCTTTTTTTAGCGAAAAAAAACTCATAAACGTGTTCCTGGGGTCGAAATATACCACCCCTGAAAATATTTGCACTTATTCAAGACTCACCCTATATGTATATAAAATATTAGCAAGATTAAAATGTTAAATATTTAGTAAAATTTAATGTTGTATCTAGACATTCAACATTAAATTTAAAAATAATTATATTATTAATTTAAATAAAATTATAAAAATAAATAAAATGAGTATATCGAAAATAACAATAGATTAGTAACAAGTTAACAATACATTTTTAGGGCAAGAACATGGGCAATTGCAGCTAACGGAGAAGACTTGATTGAAGATATAAATAAGGCCCACAAGTACAGGTTGTGTTCTGTTCACTTTGAATTTAAAATGTTTACCAATTCACTTTGTAACCGTATACAATACAATACGGTACCTACTTTGTTTCCTGCCATGAAAAAAATAGAAGTTTCTCAAAAAAATTGTGGATTTATTAATTTGTGAAATTTGAATATTAATAAAATTTGCTACGCCCATTGATGGGCATAATTTGTACGTAGCCTCTTTATATTGTTCAATAAATATTTTATTGGTATTTTTTTAATTCTTGTTTGTAACTCCTGGCATGTTTTTGTTAGTTGCATGTTTTTTAATTTTAATTGTCTATTCTCTACAGTGAAATATTTAATTGATTTTTTCATTTTTACTTTTCAAGAAGTATGCGCGGTTAACGATTCATTTGTTTGGACAAAAGTATTGTAAATAAAATTCAGTTTCAGTCAATTACGGTATTTTTTTAATACGACCCTGTCGTGTTTTCTGAGAAATTTTTTAATACGTTTTAATCCGGCCCTGACTAGGAAACCATAATGGCGCCGACAAGGTCAAATTTTATAGAAATTTTAAACAATGGAATCTGAGTAGAGTTGGCGTGCCGATTGTTTTATGTGCCGTGATCCGCACTTTGGTCAGCAGAGCACAGGAGAGCATAGCAAAAGATATATTAAAGAACCAGCTTTCTTAAAATTCTCGTTTTCCCGACGTTACTAGCTCTTGTTCTATTATATTTTTATTAATGTCAGGTTAAATTTGCAAAAAAAGTGTCAAAACGTCCGTTATCGTACGATCTTTCTCCGTTGACGGGCTGGAGTAAAAAAATTACAGATGTAAAGTGGCACGAAAACGCTATGACCAATCAGAGCGCCGTCGGATCATCGTATCAATGGATAAAGCTTGATTTTCATGCATCCGTTGTCCGACGATACGTTGATACGATATTAATTTCATTGGTTGTATTTAAAGGCTTCGATTGGTTAACCGTTTCTAACCAATCGAAGTCTTTAAATTCAACCAATAAAGCTTAAAGCTTGATTTTCATGCATCCGTTGTCCGACGATACGTTGATACGATATTAATTTTATTGGTAGAAGTTAAACACTTTGATTGGTTAGAAAATAACGCAGTTTTTAAATTTATTGCATTTTCATGCCTCCGTTTATCGGATATACGTTGGTGTCATTTTATATTTAATATATAATAATTAATAAAAAAACAGAATTAAAAAATTCTGTATTATCCGAGCCGCCAATTCTCCAAGCTAGGGTACAATCCACATTAGCTCAGATAATCGAGAGTCTACTGAATTTCTATGACGTGTGATATGGTTTTGGTTAGGTTAGGTTTTGATGATAAATCGAAATTTAAGTCAATCATATTAATACTCCAATTCGCGTTAGCGAGAGTTTTGTTGATATGCTAGTTTATTAGGTTTATTGATATGCTTAGCTTAGGCTTCCTATTTAAAGCCCTTTATAGTAGTTCGTGAAAATAATGTTAAATTTAAATTGATAATAATCAGATATCCACATGTTTGAAACGTCGTGTCGTTATAAAGATTTAATAGAAACAGTGCTAAATGATTTTCCTATGAAAACAAAAATGTCGTTTCAAAGAGTTAGTTATTATCACAAATATCTTCTGGTTTATATAAAAAAAATTGTATTTTTAGAGTGCTACTAGTCATTACGTCATTAGTGCAGATCCAACGGATCTGTCCAGGCGCGGCACAGGAATTGTGGGCAAGCTACGGAGCAATGCTTTAGGCACTCGTTTCCAAGCTTGGGCCGGAAAAAGCAACGGGAATACTAAACCTGAGTCTGGAGACGAGTCTGACAGTCATATTAAAGAGGAATTGGCTGCAGTTTTATATGATGCCAACGTTCTAGGTTTTAAGGTAAGTAATAATAATTGTTTTAATTTTAAACAATACATATTTAATTATAAATTAGCAGTTTTGCATTTTTTCAAATTTTGTTTTATTGAAGAATGTTATATTTTGAAATTTTTATTTAATTTTAATGAAAAAAATAGGCTAATCAGTAACGTTGTCTCTATGTATGCTTTTAATGATTTATCAATGTCTCATCTACAGTATACAGTTTGGTTTCGAACGTTTGGTCTTACAACAGCAAACTAAAACACTAATTTACTACAATACATAGAAACACTTCACATGCGTTTCGCTAACCACCAGAAGATGTTTTAATTAACAGCAGAAGTTTTAAATATTTTTTTAAACTAACTTTAGTCATATCATTAAACTAGTTTTAGTGATCTGCTGATGAGGCTAATGCGTTTGGAGAGACGCGCATCTTGTGTTAAAAGGTAAAGTGTTTTGGTGTAGTGTGTTCAACGAGTGTTTTATTTTGCTGTTCATCTACAGTGATGATTGATCGGCGCCAAAACTCGAATTTACTCTACCTATAATGCCCAACAGAGTGTTGAAAATGTACATTTGAATACATTTTTTATCCCAAATGATCAAACGCTGCATCTAACGAGCAGACAGTTTTCTATTGCTCAAATCTTGATTGAGTACACGAGAAACACATTCTTTAGACTTTATCATTTATTTCTGCTATCTGTCTTACTTTAATTCGGCTGTTATATAGAACCATTTGGTGTAGTTAACATAAAATATCTTCCATTAATTTAAATATCTGATGCTATACAAGCGTCATAAAACTACAAAGAATGAACTACAAAACATTTTTTTTTAGTAGACTCGAATCCACATGTTGTAAATGACTTAATATGTGGCTTCCAACTTTTTTTTGATTTGCGTAGGTGTATTTTCTCTCAAAACAACTATTTGATGACTGCTGGATTCTCGATTTTCTCCATTTTCATCATAACCTTTACATCGACTCTATTAAGCGAGTGTCAAATAGCTATATAGCTTCGAAAATGGCTAAAATTCAAATGATGCGCAAACAAATTGCACAGATTTTGTTGCATGAGTTGTCCTATAACATTGTGATGTCAGAAATTTTTCATACTACCCTATTTTCACCTTGTAGTGTGTTCAACTAGTATTTTCATAACCTAACCAACCTACCTTCTACCTTGCTAGTTTCGTGAGGCTTGTGTACCTTAAGATATTGTTGAATTACTACAGAAAATTTTAACATTGCGATGACGTGTACCCTTAGGGTCCACGTCGTATGACGGTTTTAGTTCCTGCATTGGGCGACGGTAGGAGGGCAGGCCCGGACGAGCCCTTGGTGGAGGCGTGGCGTTCTGGACGAACCGATCGTCTCGTTTTATTAAGAAATAAAACTCCGGTATGGAACGACGATACTCAGTCTTATGTATTAAATTTCCATGGACGAGTTACACAGGTAATATATTTTATTAATTTTAAAGTCTGTTAAGAAAATTTAAGATCATTTAGAACAAAAAGAACAAATAGGTATTCAGAACACATTTTCCTTTTATCTGGGCGTATTTATATTGCAGAGTTACACTACATACTGCAATTTGCAGATTAAAGGTTGATTCTCATATACCTTCCGTTTCCATGCCATATCCGTTCCATATTTTTTTATTGTATTGACGCTATACGTAAGCTTCCGTTCCGTATCAGTTCCATACTTTTTATTGTACAATTTATATCATTACGAAAGTTTTATTTTAAAAAATTGTATCTTGTACTGAAAAAGGTAATACATTTAATTAAGAGGTGAAAGAATGAATAAATATATAGTATATCTATTCTATTAGTGACTCTCTGGTATCCGTGCTTTGTAGTGCTGACAAAATCGGTAGTATTTATTTGACTTGTAATATGTAAGTAACTCTTTTTGTTTCTTATTTTTGATTATACATAGTGAACTTATTATGTAACTGCTAGAGTTTAGTCTACGCAACAAATTTTCTTTTTTTCTATTATTTTTTATTAATTTTTACAAATATTATTCCCACGCACAAGCACTCAAGCTTATGCGGAATAATTTTGAATATATGTTTATAAGTTATTATAATAATTGTACATATTTATAAATAAATGAAATGAAATAAATACAATAAATAAAAACATTGTTGCATATTTTTCATTTTTTTAAAAAAAAGTTAATATAAAGATGATACATACAAAAAAAAATATCAGCAAAATTTTAACAAAGCTGGTACAAATTAAGAACTTGACAACGCTGTTTCCGATACGCTTCAGTCCGTCCGTCAAAAAATGTATGGACTTAAAGGATATGGAACGGAAGAGAAACGGAACGGATAGTGTGCATTGTCCTGTTCATTACATGATATAATATTTTACGTAAACGGAAGCGAGCTGATATGGATGGTATAGTGAGAATCAACCTTTAAACGGCAAATCAGTAGCTACATATACAGGGTGCTCCAGAAATAAGTGCAGATATTTTAAGGGGTGGTAGATCTAGCCAAAAGAAACATCTTTTTCTTTACTTTGATTTTTAAATGGCACCCTCGCTATTTTTTTACTTTATTCGATAGAAAATGACATTCTGAATAGAATGACATATCATATGTGAACTTTTGACATTCTCGCTTATTAAAAAATCGTATTTTAAGTTTCAATCTAGAGTGCCGTGGCTATGTTAAAAACACTAATTCTTAATCAAGGAGCCTTGAAAAAATAGATTTGATCGTCTAATGTTTTTAGTGTCTCGTCCTGGCTGTTAAAAGATGGCCAAATCGTATTTTTAATCATATCTCAATTTTTTCAAATGGAACGAGGGTGGCTCGTTAGCATATTTAGAAAAAGCATTTTTTACGAATAATTTGATACCACACACTTGGTATTTCGAGTCAAATTTTCGTTATGAACCGCAAGTTATAATTTGAAATAAGCCATATGCGAGAATGTCAAAAGTAGACATATAATATGTCATTCTATTCAGAGTGAACTATCGAGTAAAGTAAAAACTTATCGAGGGTGTCATTTAAAAATCAAAAGTTGTAGTCATTTCCGGTGAAACCGGAAGTGATCAAAAACATTTGAATACGCCAATCAATCCTAATTTATGTCATATACTAACATACCAAATCTCGTTTTTTTAACTCAACAAATAAAAAAGTTATAGGGGTGAGCAGCTTTTGAGTCGCACCCGGTATATAAAAATAGATGCAGTTTTTCTTAAATTACTTAAAATCGGCTTGTCCAAAATTGTTCAAATTTGACCTTTAAAAAACCTATTTACGATTTAGCTGTAAAATTAATAGTGGAGCCAATATTTGCACGGTTCAAAATTTGCACAATTTCTCTCGTCCTCCAGTATATTTGCAATCTCTAAGGACAATAGAATGTGAGTATATACATTTTTTTCTATATAATCCAAAAATAGCTGAAAACCGTATAGGCTACTGCTGCTATTTAGACTAAAAAATAAAGAATAACTTTATAAAATGTAAAAAAAAATGTTGATTCAACATTCTCGTTTATTGTACTTATACGTGCTTTTAAAAGAGAATGTTCGAGAACATTCACGAACGTTCCTTCGTCACGTAATGGGAACATCCTCTCTAATAAAACACTAGCTAACAATAGAACACTTTTTTTCGTTGGTTCAAGAATAAGGTTCATGTAGTCGATCGGATATTCAAATAACCGTTATATTTTCAGGCATCCGTGAAGAATTTTCAAATAGTTCACGACAGCGATCCCGAATACGTGGTCATGCAATTTGGCCGTATCGCTGACGATGCCTTTACCATGGACTACCGTTATCCTCTGTGTGCCCTTCAAGCGTTTGCAATTGCACTGAGTAGTTTCGATGGCAAACTGGCTTGCGAATAATGATAATTTTTGTGATAATTTCTTAAATTATTTTAGTTAGTTTATTAACAAACCAACGCTCTTTTAAAAATTTTAGTACAAATTAATGATTAGATTATTTTAAATCTATCATTTCGTGAGATCTGATTTAAAAAATCTCTCTTTTAAGTATGTAATTAGTTTTGTATATGTTTTCAGTATTATTTTTATGCATTTTAAGGTTGTCAATCAAAATCAGTATTTGTCACTAGTACATAAAATAATCAAAATACTTGCACTTTGGCTTGCAACTGTCACATTTTGTATATGAACTTAAAGTCGGCGTTATACAAGGTAAAACTTTAAATGTGTAAGTTCGTATTTTAACGTTTGTAACGTAAGATTGAATAACGAATTATTTTTAAAATAAAGTGTTTTACTTTGAAATTGTTTTTATTTATCTCTGAATTGTTTTGGTAAGTATTCGAACAGTTATATTTAAAAAATACTTATTTTGGCTGATTAAAACAGCAAAATTTTATTATAAAATATCATGCGATCTAAAAAAACAACACCGGAGACGGCTGGAGAGCTTAGTGTTAATTATTGACAAGTTTTATGTCAATTTTTAGTCAACGCGACGTCTCGAGATTGACCTCACCAAACACAAGTTTACAAATTCGGGTCAACTTTTGGACCCGAGCAGATGAGAACGATTCTTAACTAGTGATGGGCAAAACTGTTATTTTTAGATAACAGTTGAAACTGTTATAGTTATTTATAAAAAACAGCTTAAAATAACAGGTTTCTTTATTTTACTGCTAAATATCTGAAAGAGTATGAGGCGGTCACCGCCAGGCGTATTAACGCAGTTGCAAGTTGCAACAATGACGTGCTCGGTGGTAGTATTTCCAGGGTGTCAAAACATTTTTAAATATCGATTGTTATCTAAAATACCTCTCTAAAAACGGTGGTTGTTTACAAATAAGCGCTGTTTACAAATTCCGATATTAGTCGAGTAAAAACGATATAAAAATGTGTCAAAATATTTTTTGGAGGTATAACTACATGCTATCTATACAGGATAATCAGTTAGGGCTGTGTGCATGTGAAATCACTAATTACGACCTTTTTGGAGGGGTCAGAAATTTTTTATCCCGGAAAATGTCAAAAATCTTTCATAAATGTATAACCATGTTTTTTTACCTTTCCTATGCGATAACTCCTAAACTAATCAACTTATTCACATACCCTTTTTTTTAATCGATTGGGAACACATAGGCGGTGATAGCTGAGGTAATTAAAGTTCCATAATGAGGGTATTTTTTTTTGGAAAATGGATTAAACTTCAAACATTAACTTTATTGTATCATGGTTTTCGGTAAGCGAGAAACTTTTTTATTTGAAGGAATTTTTACATAGTATCTGCGTATGAAATAAAGAAAAAATATTGAAAAAGTTTTTAAAACATGTTAAAACCTTCTATTACTAATAGTTTTATAGTTATCCTAAATTAGATATATAGAATAGGCCGCGCGCGAGACCGATCGGCGCTCGGGCCTATATAACCGCCCCGAGAGTAGATTTTATTTAGTGGCACGGCGGACGCGAAGTTCCTTAAGCCTATTTCTGATTATGTGCATTGTACCTGCAGTTTGAAATTTAGTAAATTCTGTACGTTATAAATTATTTAGTTATGGACTGTTTAATTTGCAGAAAAACTATAAACGAAAATGATAAGTTTTTTATTAAAAATCCTACTATACGAGACCTAAAAACTATCATAAATGCTGCGGAAAAAAAGCAAGATGTCTATGTATTTATTAAAGTTTATAACCGCTTATGACCATCAAAAATCGTACATTTCTATTATTATTTATTAAAGTTTATTTTTATTAAGGTCGACTCTGACGACTCGTGTACTTGTACAAACATTTGATAGTGGGATATACTTGCCATGATGGTGTGAGTGGTTCCTCGTGCAATTATTTGTCACTCGCCGCGTAGCGTGAGCGTCAAGCTTGTTACAAAAAAATGTTGTTTACAAAAATAGTATACTTGCCAAGTACACGAGTCGTCAGAATCCGACTTTATATACTTTATTTTGTACGGAAAGCTTTCTGGATATTATGACGATTTATTTGCATATGATGCTAAATACCACAACGTTTGTTTATATAAATAATCCCAAATAAATCAAGGCTAAATTAACAACATTTTTAATTAAGAAAGCATACTATACATTGGATGAATTTTTCAGTGACTTTTTTTTTGGCATTTTTTGTAATATCTCTTCCCGCTTTTATTTTTTGTGAAAAAAATGTTGTGCTGTTTTCTTGGGTGCTTTTTTTTAAATAATTATAGTTTTTGTGTTATAGATAGCATTTATAGCATATGTCACATGTAGGTAGTTTAATTTCTAATTCTATGTTAAAATTACTTTTAGTAAAGTTTTACGCATTTTAATTGAAAGTATATTTATTTTTAGTAAATATTTATTTAATATTAAATGCGATATACATACCTATGCATATATTTTTATTCAACTGTAGTCATATAATGTAAGTATTATTGGTTTTTAGGCTTCAGTTAATTCAATTTTAACAATGTCCCATGCTTAATTAGGCTTTGTAACAATACTTATAGTTATAGTTAGAGATTCTTCATTAAAATCTATAACTTTGGATAGAAAAGTATCTAAAAAAAAGATTCGAAGAAGAGAAAAATCTAAAAAAGAATCTAGCATGGCAAGTAGTAAGTAATCCAGCATGACAAGTAAAGTAACTTTTTTAAACTGGACTGATTTTAACAACACTTTAGTTGACAACGAAATTTTTGTTTTCAAAATATTATACTTGCCATTTATAAACAATCCACCTACCGAAGATTTATTAGCTCAAACTTTAAAACAAAATATTTATAGAACAGCACACTTGGTCATTTATACAAAAGCTCTCGCGAATTTCTGACCCCGCCAAAAAGGTCGTAATTAGTCATTTCACATGCACAAAGCTCTAACCGATCATTTCATAACGAGTTTTTGTGGTTATACCTTAAAAATTTTTTTTTCGAGAAGGAAGCGACTTTTCTCAGTGATTTTACTCCACTATATAAAAAAAGCCAAAATTCCGCCACTCGTCTATACCTATACATTCCGATCTACCTACGCCCTGCCCCTCGATCCGCGTAGGTCCTGAATTGCGTAACAGTGTACAGGGTGCATCTGACTCGACGGGCGAGAAGCTCTTAGTTATGATTTTACCATTTACGGTCAAAAAATAGCAATATAAGAAAATGTGTAGTATATTCTTCATAAGTAAACCAACTACACACTAGAGTTCGAATTCATTTTACAGTTAAACTAGCGTGTACCCGCGACTTCGTTCGCGTCGAATTAATAATTTCTAATGGTGATGATAAAGCAAAACAAGAATTTCCATTGACATACAAACTGGATAAAATTTTCTCACATTTGCCAAAAATAAGCTTTAAACGTCGAGCAGTTTAAGCAGAATCGTGGTTAATCAATTACTCAACTTTTTGGAACACCCTGTATGATTTTTTAAAAAATTTCAAAATATGTAAAAGAACAAAATAAATTATGCGTGTCCAGGCGTTTTCCCGAAAGACTAACCGTTTTTTAAATAACAAATATTGTAATATTTGAGGGGCGTTTTCACCCTGTTGGAATTTGAGATTCGAGAAACCCTTCCTTATCGAACCTCAACCCCACAGTCAATCCGTTTGACAAAAATCAGCTTTAAACGTCAAGCAGTTTAAGGAGAATAGTGATTTCTCGATGGTCATATTTTATGAAACACCCTGTATATATTTTTAAAAAATCTTAAAATATGTAAAACAACATAATAAAATATACGTGTTTTAAGAGTTTTCCGAAAAACTCACCGGTTTTTAAATAAAAAATATTCTAATATTTGAGGGTAGTTTCACCCCCTTAGAATTCGAGTTTCGAAAAAACCCTTTTTATCGAACCTCTACACCCTAAAGTAAATCCGTTTTCCAAAAATCAGCTTTTTACGTCACGGGTTTTAAGCAGGATCGTGATTAATCAATGACCAGATTTTTAAAAACACCCTGTATACATTTTTAAAAAATCTTAAAATATTATTCTGAAAATTTTTCAGAATAAATAAATACCTAAATATTGAAACTTAATAAGTAAGTACTGAAACATACAGCGCCATAATATCTCGACCTCCGCCCGTTATGCTCGTAACAGGTTGAAAAACAATGTATCTAAAACAACTGATGCGTTATTCTCCAATCTGTTTCGAACCTCCATCGACAATCGACCAATGCAGTAGCGTTCCTTTCCCGCTCCGATTATCTCGACCGCCGCCTTGTTATGCTCGTAACAGGTTGAAAAATAACGTATCTAAAATGACTGCTTCTCCAACCCGTTGCGAGCCTCCATCGACAATGGACCGATGCAGCAGCGTTCCTTTCCCACTCCTGTTATCTCGGCCGCCAGGCGTTATGCCCGCAACTGTTTCAAATAACGTGCTTCTTTTATATCCTATTATTTTTAAGCTGTTGTAAGCCCGATACGACCATCAACGGCATCGACCGAAGCAGCTACGTTCGCCGTAGCGCATTCCCCACTCCGTTGTCTCGCCGCCTGTATCGATGGTTGACGAAATAACATGTTTTCCATCCATACTAGTTGTTTTTTGGAATTGCTTCGAGCAGCATAAAATTTCGTAGCGGTGCAGAGCGCCGACTTCGTTTTTCGTTTCACGAGCGGCCGATCTCTACGTGTTGTTATTTTATATCTGTTATTTTTTAGAAGTAGTAACGGTTGCGTTATGTTATTTATAAATAATTGTTATAAAATAACAGATAGTTAAATAACAACCCATCACTATTCTTAACGTTATTTGTTGCCTTGAACTCAAATCTTCAATCCGTTTGTCAAGATTGGCTCTAGTTTTCGTGTTCGCGCATGGCAGTACCACTGCGATCTTATAACGGGTAGTTGACGCACGGTCAGTTGACGACGTTGCATTCAACAACATTTGGATTTGTATTATGATTGTGCTGCGGAACGTGTGAAAATGCAGAGAGAACGTTGCAAAGTCGATTCAAAGCCTCAATCGCGAAGGACCGACTTTCCAGTACATAACCAAGTTGTTTCCAAAACTGTCATACGCAAAAATCAAAGAAGGAATATTTGTCGGACCTGATATTCGAAAACTAATATCTGACACAACGTTTACAAAATGTTTAACGCTTGATGAGGCAGCAGCATGGGCATCATTTCAAAGTGTTGTTCACAACTTTCTCGGTAATCATGAATCACCGGATTACAAGCAAGTAATCGACAATTTGTTGCAAAATTACCACAAGATTGGAGCTCGAATGTCTCTCAAGACATATTTTCTGCATTCACATCTTGATTTTTTTCCACAAAACTTGGGCGACACGAGCGACGAGCAAGGAGAGCGGCTACACCAAGATATACCGAAAATCGAAAGGCGATACCAAGGATTTTGGGACGAAGGCATGATGAGCGATTACTGTTGGGCCCTAATCCGTGAAACAGATCCCAAGCAGTATAAAAGACTCAGTTCAACCTCTGTTCATTTCTGATTTATATTGTTTAATAAAATAAATTACCGTTAACGGTAAAAAATAGTAAAATAATGAATTTATTGAATATTTCGAAAACTAGAAGAATCTTAAAAAATGGACTGCTGATTTGGATACAGCCTCAAAAATTATCTTAGAAATTGCTTTTAGTTGCTCAGGTCCAAAACCGTGTATGCTTGTGAAATTATCATTCCCTAACCGTGTTTGACGCCGTTTTTTTATCATACAGTATTTAAAACATACTTATTATAGGTAATTAAAAAAGCGTAATTTAAGTGTAAAATAGTACCTACCGTATGATCGAAAAAAAAACGGCGTCAGCGATGGCTATGAAACAAAAATCGCTGTCATTTTATTTGGCAAATGTCATCGATCGTTATTTCCCAGCCAACTGGACGCCATTTTTTTCGATCATACGGTATTTATCGGTAAATGAATATCTAGGATTATAGAAATAATTATATAGAAAAATATCAGTCCTTGAAAAAGCTAGCTGCAAGAGCGCTGAAGTCCTGATTACTAAATCCCGCTTAAGATGGGCTGGTCACATACGCAGGATGCAAGAACACCGCCTACCGAAATATCTTCTCTCATCGTAGAGATGAGCTTGTTGACGGTAAGAGGAAACCGGGTGATAACTCAAAAGGTACAAGTATATTTTTCATGAAAACTTTAAGGGTGTAAGTATGCAGAATCCGTGGGAGAAAGCAGCGCAGAATAGAACGCAATGGAGAATTGTAAACTCAGGGAGATAACACCACGTATTGGGCTTTTCAGTTACAGAAAAGCTCTTGAAAGAAAACACCTTGCGTAACCATCTTCTGATGCGTGTCAAATACTCGTCAGCGAGCAATGGCAGTAGTAGTAGTATGATCCGGCAAAGAAAAACATTATTTTTTTGGATTGCCATCCAAAAGTTGACAACAAAATATACTTTAAAATTACATAATAAAAATTGTTAAAAATTATAGTTGATATATTAAGCAAAGAAAACAAATCCATTTTCATTGCAATAAATGGATAAAAAAGTTTATAATATAGCTAAAAATATTTATTCACCATAATAGTTTAACCTTTATATTAGATTCGCGATAAATATAAATTTTAAATTCGCCTGTTTCTTTTCTGTCTAATTTGAATCGATAAATAAATTTATAACGACAAAAAATGGGGGTATTGATTACGTTAGGAATGTTGGTCGATAGGGTTGCTAAGGGTTTTATGTTTTAATATATTTTTGTTGTAAACACAAACAAATAGTCACCAAAGTTACCTCGAAAATGCATTGACAAATAAATAAATGTCTTTTAAAAAACACAAAGAGCTATTTTAGGAACTTTATTTTAAATGTTTATAACCAATATAATTATTTTGATATAGGTATTACTGTAGTCAAGCAACGATTACAAATAATTTTAATTCATAAATGTCTGTAAATCGACTACAAATTCTAAAGGTGACAATAAATGGAAAACCAAATAAATATTTTGTAAGTATATTTAACATTTTTAAATAATTCCTTTGAGTTTGCAGCTGATGTATTAATTTTAAGAAATATGGAATTAGAAAATTATGACGGAGATATAAAAGATCTAAACGAAGAACTAAATTCTTTAAAAGTGAGTATATCTGCAGGATGTTTCTAAATAAGTGTCTGATATTTCACAGGGTGATTTTGAAGTATTTTTAATATTATGTATTGAATAACAAATCGTTAAAATTTGTAAAGAGTACCTTTAATTAACGAAGTAAGTATATTTGGGTATAATATACTGGATATAATGGTATTTACCTAAATTCAAATATACCCTGTATTTAGACACTGGGTATACAGGGTGTCCCAGTCTGAGCGTGCATTAAAAGTTTAGATAGAAGAACTACAATATCTAGATCGGAGAGTTTTTGCTCATCATTGTTTCACAATTAGATCTATCAATTATAAATATTTTCAATATAAATAAGGAAGTTGGCAGCAACTTTCTTAGATAAATTTTTCTTGAATTTATGTGCTATGATTTATGTGCCTTCCTTTGACATTAAGTGTCAAACAATCGAACAATTTTATTTCCTTCTGCCAAAAAAGTGATTATTTGAATTTCGTATAATACAGTGTAGCGCACCTCATTCGCTTCAGTTGATTATACGAAAACAGAAAGATGTAGAAACAAAATATTTTATGGGTATATGGGGGGAGACAATGTGCACAATTTAAAATTATTTTGAAATATACAGGGTGTTTCAGAACTAAGATTCATACCAAAGTTATATTTTTTTATGGAACACCCGGTATTATATTTCATTTTTGGATTCTTGGTCCCAAAAAAGGCATTTATTATAAGGGTTAAATATGTTTAAAATCTTTAGTTTTTAAGATATTTAAATTTGCATGCTACAATAGAATAGACTATTAACACCCTGTACATTACTTTTCAGAATTAATTCTTATGCTGAGTTTAAAGGTAGAGAAATAAACTTTACTTAAGAATGGTGTTGGTTCTTTAAATTTATATAGGGCTATCAAAAGTTGCTGATCTATTACCCTGTATTTTTTTTAAATAAATCGAAGCATATTCAAATGCTCTTTCAAACTATATTAGGGTTTCCTATACCTATCTAGCTATGATTTTGAATAAAAAACGATTTTTAAATAAAATTGCAATCAAGAGGGCTGGTGTCGCCATGGCAATTTTCTAGTGACAGTAACTATTTTCAAAGTCGACATTAGTTTATGGACATTATTATTTATAATTTATAACAGTTTACTTAAATTTACCTACAATAGTTTAATAAGTAAGTATTCATTATTTTATCAAGAAAAATACAGCAGTATCTGCTGGCGGAACGAATAGGTATGCTACTAGTGATATTATTTTGTGAGGAAAATTACTTCTTGGTCTCAAGGGCTTATGCTCAAAAATATTCAAATAGGAATCTTCCTGATAAGCGTTTCTTTGAAAAACTACTTGTCCTATTTCGCAGAGTGTCGTGGTTAAAAAAAACCTATTAAGCAGAAACCCGTCGTTAGAAGTGAAGAAAATTAATAATTTTCCGCAATTGGCTCTTTTATAGAAAATCCATATATCTACAAGTCATTGTAAAATAATTTAAAGAACTACTTCTTCGTTTTTCTTGATAGAATGATAAACACCTATTTAATAAATAATATTTATTTATTAAATAGGTAAATATTCTATCAAGATTTAATAAATTAATAATTATTATTTAATAAATTTATTAAACTATTGCAGGTAAATTAAATAAAAGTAAACTGGTTGAAATTTAAATAAGTCCATAAACTAATTTCGTTTTTGATAATAGCTACTATCACTAGAAACTTGCCATGACGACACTAGCCATCTTGATTACAATTTTACTGAAAAATGGCTTTTTATTCAAAATCTGAGCCAGATAGGTATAGGAAACCCTAATATAGTTTGAAAGAGCATTTAAATCTGCTGCGACTTATTTTAAAAAAAATACGCGTTGCGTTCGAAATAACGAGGTTTTTATGTAAAATAAATATTTATAATAAACCAGCATTTTTTGATACCCCTGTATATATTTAAGGAAGCAATAACATTTTTCTATAAAGTTTATTTCTCTACCTTTAAACTCAGCACAAGAATAAATTCTGAAAAGTAATGTACAGGGTGTTAATAATCTATTCTATTGTAGCATGCAAATATAAATATCTTTAAATATCTCTAAAACCAAAGATTTTAAACATATTTAACCCTTATAATAAATATCTTTTTTATATCATATTTTTTTGGGCCCAAGAATCCAAAAATGAAATAAAATACCGGGTGTTCCATAAGAAAAAATATATTGGAGTGGTATTCATATTATGAAAAAACGATTTTTTTCTTAAAATTTTAACACTCTGTATCCTAACCTAACCTAACCAAATCAACTTTTTATCTTAAAAATACTTGAAAATTCATCCTCTGAAATGTCGGACACTTACTTATTCAGAACTGCAACTTCAAGCAACATTTTTTAGAACAGCCACGCCATTTTAAAGAAAGAATTCTCATCGGTTATTGAAGAAAATAAGAAATTGTCCGATACTTTGAAAAAACTCTTGAATACGGAATGTAGTCTAAAAGTGAAGGTGAATGAGGATTACGAAAATATAATTGCTAATCTGAAAGGACGAATCGATGAGCTATTAACGGAGAAGAATACTGTCATGAAATTATGGCAGAATAGCGCTAAAACTATTGAGATATTAGAAGATAAGGCTAGAATGATCAGTCTGGGACAAGATGATTATATGACAAAGCCTGAAATAGAAAAGGTAGGTACATAAATATAGTGTCCAGAGTCAGGCAAGTTTTCGACAGACAACGTCTTAAAAAAGTCAGAAAATACAATTTATCTGTGAATTAAAAAATTTAAATGATAAACATAACTCTCAGAATCATGACAACTTAGAATTTTCATGATTTTTAAAGTTCAATATTCTTGTTATAGTGGGCCGATTTTTTAATCAATTTTTAGCTAAATTATTTCATCTTAAATTTAAAAATGAAGTTACGAGGGAAAAAAATGTTAATATGTTGACAAAAGTTTGAAACACCCCGTAGAGTGGTTTTAGAAAACAAGAAAAAAAAATAACGTCTATAGGTACCCTTGTGGCGGGTTCATTTCTGGAAAAGATTCTGATTTTTCGCCACTGGAAATAAGTCTACAAAATAAAATAGTTGTTTTTTAATATATAATAATATCTCCCGTATATAGCTTTTAACTAGTGATGGGATAACTCGAGCGAAAATTCGCTCGAGTACCCGATTATTGAAATAACCGACATCGCTCGATTATGAACGAGCGATGCAAGTGACGAGTACCAAGCGACGAACGCAAGCGATCCTAGAATGAAATAAATTGAAATCCGATTTTAATGTGACATACTCGATAAAAAGCCGAGCGAATTTTCTACATATATTGCAGGTAGCAAATTTATACGACGCCGTATATACCGGGTGCTTCTCAAAAGTGGCTCACCCCTATAACTTTTTTATTTTTTTTAGATAAAAAAATGAGATTTGGTATGTTAATATATCACATAAATTAGGATTTATTGACGTATTCAATTGTTTTCTGTCACTTCCTGTTTCACCGGAAATGACTACAATTTTTGATTTTTAAATGGCACCCTCGGTATTTTTTTAATTTATTCGATAGAAAATGACATTCTAAATAGAAAGACGTATCATATGTCAACTTTTGACATTCTCGCTTAATAAAAAATTGTATTTTAAATCTCAATCTAGAGTGTCATGTCTGTGTTAAAAACACTAATTTTTAATCAAGGAGCCTTGGAAAATACATTTGATCGTCTAATGTTTTTAGTGTCTTGTCCTGGTCGGTTAAAAGATGCCCAAATCGTATTTTTTTTCATTAGGGTGGCTCATTAGCATATTTCGAAAAAGATTTTTTTTACGAATAATTTGATACCACACACTTGGTACTTCGAGTCAAATTGTCGTTATGAACCGCATGTTACAATTTCAAATAAACCATATGTGAAAATGTCAAAAGTTGACATGTGATATGTCATTCTATTCAGAGTGTCATTTTCTACCGAATAAAGTAAAAAAATGCCGAGGGTGCCATTTAAAAATCATAAGTTGTAGTCATTTCCGCTGAAACCGGAAGTGACCGAAAACAATAGAATATGTCAATCAATCCTAATTTATATCATATACTAACATACCAAATCTCGTTGTTTTATCTGAAAAAATAAAGAAGTTATAGGGGTGAGCCACTTTTGAGACACACCCGGTATATTTATCCGTTGCGTATCTGAGGGACAAAATTTTACGACCTACATCGACAATGCTTCGAAATAAACTAAATCAACCGATCAAGCGAATCGCCCGCTGCTTACTACTTGCCGTTCCTTACCGAAAGAATATGTGCCCTGCGCACGCAACTAACTGCTTGGCGCTTGGCGTTAACGAGTACTTACAACATGCGACGGGTGAAAATCGTATTTTTAAATACGAGTGATATATCGATCGAGTGATCACTCGGTTATTGCAATCGCTTGATACTCCAGTACTCGATTATTGAAATTAATCGGTTTTTCCCATCACTACTTTTAACGCCTTAGGAGTAGCAAGGTACAGCTTGCCATACTAGAGCCGTTCGGTATACAAGCAAGGTAATGTGGCTAGCATTACGCTTCAACCGCCTATTATTACCTCAGGATTGTGAATCACAACTACTCATTTAAGGCTGAGTCATCCTAGGTACCCAAACTATTTTTATTTTATTAAAAATAGTCGGCTGATGAAACGCCGGCTGTGGGATTCGAACCCACAACCTTTGAATTGGTAGAAGAGAGCAGTACCTCTACGCCACCGGGCACCTACCTATTTTTTAATAATAATTAAATACCACTGCGAATCCAAATGGAAACCAAGTTACCTTCTGAAATGTTAAGCATTTTTGTCGGTTAGCAGTGGCGCAACTAGGGGGGAAGCTAAGGAGGCTAAGGCTTAACTCCACCAAACTCAAAATTAGCAAAGTAAGGAATTTTAAAAACCATTTGATCACCAAGGTGCATTTTTTCTTTCTAGTCTGTTTTTTAATTAATCTCATAGCTCATAGCTCTCTATGTTGGTGATATTCGCTTTTGAAGAAAACATTAACGAACACAATCTGTGAAATAGTTTTATTGTTTTTCTAATGTCACCGTCATTGAAAACTATTATTATTGTTTATTGGCAGTTGCTCTAGAAGAGATGGTTCTAAAGTCCAGAAGTTGATCTCTACCATGTTCAATTAAAGCAACAATCTTAGGCAACAATAGCCCGATACAACTTCTGGATTTAAAACCATCTTTGCTAGAGTAACTGCCAACAAACAATAGGTGTGAATTCCATTCTAAACTGTCCTAGAAAGAACTATGATACGCGTGTGCAGCAATTTTTTCATCTGCGCAAGCGCTGTAATGCTCTAGGAAGGTTCAGAATCGGTAATGGAAAAACCAGAACTAAGTTAATACATATTAATATGACTTTTTAATGACAGTGATTTTACAAAAACAATAAACATTATTTCATAGGTGTGTTAGTTAGGACCAAATGCTTTGAATGCTAAAATTACAATTGTAAATCAAGCTGTCCTCTTCAAAATCAAATATCTCAAACAAAAAAATTGGCGCCGGGAGGCACGTATAGCCGCCCATACTAAAATATGTTAATAAAAAGTTGGTAGGCAGTTCTTTTAGTTTCAAAGTAAAGGAATTTTTCCAATTTTTTTTTATTTCAAAAACTGCGACTTTGACTGATTTTGATGTTATTACAAATTTTGTTGCAAATATTATTCCTAATCTTAAATTGAAAACCGCGTTTCGCTGGCTACTGTAATTTTGGAGTTACGATTTTTTTAAATTTTTAACCCCCTCCCATACCCCCTTACCAACCCCCCACCCCCACCAACAACTAATGGCCAGATTCTCGGGTGCCACAGTATTTTTGTGCCAAATTTGGTTAAAATCGGTTTAGCGGTTTTTGAGTTATCGTGTTACAGACGGACAGACAGACACCATGAAAATATTTTGTATTTAGGTCATTTATGACCCAAATAACTCATTTTGAGTGAAATTAAAAAACTTTTTTTTGTCGATCTTAATAGCCTACCATACCTGTTGGTATGGTCGGCTAAAAACTGGCTATTGAGAAGAATCAAAATTCAAACTATAGAGAAAAGATGCACCTTCATGATAAAGTGGCTTTTATGTTCCTTACTTTGTTAATCGATTCCACTGGATGTTTAATAACCAAAATAACAACATTTTTTGCCCCTCCCCATAATTGACAGATGGAAACTTTCATTTTTAATTAAGAAAGAGATACCAATTTTCCAGAGTTTCAAAGCAGTTCATAGCTAAATTATTTGACTTTTTAGTAGGTATCTCTTTCTTAATTAAAAATGAAAGTTTCCATCTGTCAATTATGGGGAATAATTGACAGATGGAAACTTTCATTTTTAATTAAGAAAGAGATACCTACTAAAAAGTCAAATAATTTAGCTATGAACTGCTTTGAAACTCTGGAAAATCGGCCTACTAGAACCAGATATATTAGACTTTAAAATTCAAGAAAATTTTAAGGTGCCTCAATAATATAATTAATTTTAAGTTAAGTTGATCGTTTCTGGATAAAAATAAAAATATATCTTCATAGATTAAACAATCTTATGAGGAAAAATTGCAACAAATGCAGCAAAATTTGATATCGACCAAAGAGAAATTCCACGAGTCCATGAAATATTCCGCTGAAAAACGAGACGCTCAAAAGGAATCGGATATCGAGCGATCACTCGAAAATCAGGCGACGGCATTTAAGATAGTTAAGAATTTGGAGTCGGAAATACTGACACTGCAAACTCGCCTAGAGTACACGTTTGAGCAAAAATTGATGCTGGAGAAGTCTTTAATGTGCAAAGATGGAATCGTTGAAGGTAAATCTTATTTATAATTTTTTTTATGTATCAGCTTTATCCAAATAAATAATTAAAAAGAATTGCGAATACATACATGAACTTCAAACCTATGACTTGTTTGTGTGTAGCAGCTGTACGGTCTTTATTGTGTCCCATGAATGTAGACAAAATTTAGATTTGCAAAAATCAATATAGACAAATTTTAGATTTGCGAAAATCCTTTTTTTTTTAATAAACTTAAGGTTTTTTAATTTGACCGAAAATTTTAAAACGATTCCTAAAACTCTATGATTTTGTTTCTCCAATTTGTGTATGTATTTTGACTGAACTGTAAATGAATAATAAATACCAGAATATTTTTTTATGTAAAATGTACCGGGTGTTCCCATACACCGTGGACATTTAATTACTACGTACTTTTGGAATCAAAATAAGTTTTATTGGACCAAATTTACCTCTATACAAAAGTGCTTCATTTGTCCGCTAGGGGGCATCAAACTTTAACAAAATCAATGACTAAAGAATCCAAGGACAAATAACACCCGAGAGCAAATTGTGACGATATCACCAAACAGTGCCGTAGCACATATTTTTCTTAACCTAGCTGTTTGAAGCAATATTTATATTTTTTGATAATTGTTTTGACTACGCCTATGGTGTATCATCCTAATTAATTACGAAAAAAACGTATTAAAATGTTAACAAAAGGTACAAAACTAGTGTAAACAATAGATCTTGTATTTTCAAATAAAACACTGGATTTCCCTCATAACTTCTTTATTACATTTTAGTACTTAGGATTACGACACAAACATGTGTATCGTGCGAGCGCACGGTACCGACCACAAAACACATACACAAGAAGAAGTGCGAGCGCCTTGCTAAATATTGGAAAGTGAAATTGACGTTTAAATTTGACACTGTTGACAAGTCTACTGCTACTAGCGCCCCCAATTTCGCTTGTTTTTTTTTTTTTTTTTTTTATATACAGGGTGTTCCACGTAAAAATAACTTTGATATTTTTTACTTATTTGGGACACTCTGTATCTTGTAAATTATTTTTAAATTGTACCTCTAATAGTCCTTCATCGAACCCAAAACTTAAAATTTGTAAAAATATAATCGTTTAGCTACAATACTCCGTGTCGTATGTGGTGAACAACCCTGTATACAGGCCCGGCAATGGATCTCTAGGCATAGGAATTACATGCATTGGAATGAAACGCCTATAAAAAGTCTATGCTTAAACAGAGATGGACAACAACTTCCCCGTTTCCACTTCCACTACGACTGTCTACTTAGACAAACTCCAATAAGATAACAAATTTTGGAAATTCGGCCACCTCCCATCACTCATGATACCCATCCCCCTGCCCTTTATTTATCGCCATTATTTTATTTCCCTTCCCGCGCCTCCGCAATTCGCTATTCCGTCTCCCGTCAGTTCATCACAGAGTTGCCAGGTCTACCGGTTTCGTCTATAAGCTACCGATCTACCGATTTAAAGAAAAATATAACGATATGTTCAACTGCGTCCTTAGTTTTTACAATAGAAGCACTTTTAAAAAGCTGACTTATTTGACTAAAAATTAAGCGACTGCCGTGTTGGAATCTATATAATCTGACTTTACTATTGTTTCATTAAATTTTATTTAGTAATAACACACATACAGGTCATCGTTCTGTCTAGTTGCAGAGTTACAAAGATATTCCTAAAAATCCTTATTACTCCTTATTAGGCGCGGTATAAGTTGATATCTTTTGAAAAGATTTTGTTTCATTCATCTACTAAAGTTGAACCCATATTTTCCCCAAAAAAATGTAAACAAAAAATAAAATTTAAGTTAAGAAACAACCTAAATTCGGATAAATATTTTAGTGATTTTCCTGTCAAAAAATATATTAATATGAAAAAAGAGTTGAGAGTTGCTACAGCTTTCCCATTGAAATGAAATTAATTTTAGATATCACTGATAAAAATTTGTACAAAGGTAAAGAGTGACTGCTACATTAATTTGTGACTGCTATCTATACTTGTTGTAGTTTTATATGTTTTATTAATATATTAATCTCGATATATTAATATTATTTAATTCAATATTTTTTTTAATATCAAATAATATACCTAGCTATTTCTAATTCTTGTTATATTTATTATATTTGTATTTTATTTGAGTGATCTATTATTACGACACATAGGAATGCTAATTTTGGACTTAAATATTATATTTTATTTGGTTTCTGTACTTTTGATTTTTGTTGAAGATCTACCGAGAATTTTGTTCTCGTATGGAATTATAATCTAACAAACCCGGCAACCCTGTTCGGCTATTCCTTTATAAAGTTTTTTCGGCCTAATTCCTTTGCCACCGCTGCCGCCGACCGACGGTGTCGGAGCGACTGCTAGGAAGATCGTACAGTATTGCCATTTCATAGAATTGCACTTGCTATTTCAGAAATGATTTCAAAGTTTTACATGTTACTTTTCGTTTTAGAAAGAAGTTATGTGCCTAGAGAAAACATTTTTAAAATTGTTTCGTCCTTTATTTAATATTTCATTAAGCAGGCAAGATAATGGGATTAGAAGATTTGGGATTTGGGATAAGCCAACATAATTTCGATTTAATAGAATGGCAACACTGTCCGTCCTGTTTCTATTTTTTTCGATGCTATTCTATTAGAAGGCAGTAGCCCCCACACAAGCGTCTTAAAGACCCGCCCGGCGCCCCCTCTCGCAGAGGCTCTCTCGTCGTATCACTTCTATGATCACTTCCCCTATACGATGGTAGGGAAAAGACACTTTATCCGTCTCTGTTGCACTGCAGTGTATTTTGCAGCCTTACCATCTTTTTTTATCGCATTGAAAACCTCCTATTGCTAATGTTCCTTTGCCAGCAGTGTATATATACATATTTTAAGATTTTAAAAAAGTTTATACAGGGTGTTTCATAAAATATGACCATTGATTAATCACGATTCTGCTTAAACTGCCTGACGTTTAAAGCTGATTTTTGGTAAACGGATTGACTGTCAAAAATCCAAGAGGGTGAAAACGCCCCTCAAATATTACAATATTTGTTATTTAAAAAACGGTTAGTCTTTCGGGAAAACGCTTGGACACGCATAATTTATTTTGTTTTTTACATATTTTGAAATTTTGTAAAAAATCATACAGGGTGTTCCAAAAAGTTGGATAATTGATTAACCACGATTCTGCTTAAACTGCTTGACGTAAAAAGCTTATTTTTGGCAAACAGATTTTTCGAAAGTCGAACTCCAACGAGATGAAACTACTCCTCAAATATTACCAAGTTATATAATAATATCGCTATATTTTTTTGCTCATGCTGACATAAATGTGAGAAAATTGTATCCAGTTTGTATGTTAATGGAAATTCTTTATAAATAAATTAACACCAGGCGAGGAACAACAACGAACAATTTGTATATCTTTTAAAATAATATCTATATTAACTTATTTTATTCGCTTTTTTATATGTAAACTGGTTACACTTTAACGATAAATGTCTGCTCTACTCTTCAAAGTGTCTCTTATCTAACATTCAGCTCATATATTTTTTATTCCTTTGGCTCTATGGCGCGGCGTGTACATAACCCAGTTTTAATTAACTTAAGCCCTGTCCTCTATTTTCATTGCCTTTTCAACTCCTAATTGATATTTTCTGTCTTTGGACGAGTGGCTCTTCACTAGTCGGCTATCGATTGGGTACGTAATTAATGCAGTTAGTGGTTATGTGACCATTTCCTTGCGCGAATGTAGAATGTAGAATGTTTAGAAGGGGAGTTAATCACCGCGACCTTATAGATCTATTGTGTGTTCCCCTTTCTTGAGTTATAACGAGTTATAACTCATCATACAGTCTCAGGGCTTTAAGAAAAGCCAGTATCTGAGACGGCTCCACAGAGGCCAGCGCTAGGGATAGTCAGTCCAATTCTACAGAGCCCCGCATGTAGAAGTAAGGGGTAAATACAATGGGGTGCCCCCTGATGCCCCAAGGTTGAAACCAGTAATGGCTAGTCCTCTATCTAGCCACGCATCCCTTTGACCTGGCCCCGCCATCGTAGGATTTAGGTTTTTGGTGAGGTTGTCTCCTCTTGGTCCAGGCGGTTAAGCCAAGACCCCCCCACACCCTCTACCCGCGAGACTTGACCACAGACAGTAGAAGGTGCCTGGTTTAAATGTCTTGGTGCAATTCCCTGGCCACTACAGCCAGAGACAAGACAATGAGTGAGATGCTTCTTGGACCGAGCCAAAGTGCTAGAAGAGATTCCGCCTGCACCTGACAAGGAGCTTCCCCACCAACGACAAGGTCTTGCATCTCCTAGGGGAAGTTCCTTGCGCGAAGGTAGATATTAAATTCCTATGATGTGTTTACACAAGCTACTTTTTACCTTAGTTTATATTTAACTAGCTTTCTATACAGGCTTGGCGCATTCTTCACCATCGGAGGATATCGTAAATAATCAGTGTACAGGGTGTTTCAAAAAATATGTGTCATCTCTCGTGGGGAGATTCTTCACAGCAAAATAAAACACTAAATCACCACAATACACCAACACACTTTTACTTTTACACTGGACGCGCGTTTCGCTAACCATGTTAGCATAATCAGCAGATGATTAAGACTAATCTAAAAAATACAATTTTAGCGTTTATACCGGGTGCGTCTCAAAAGTGGCTCACCCCTATAACTTTTTATTTCTTCAGATAAAAAACGAGATTTGGTAGGTTAGTATATGACATAAATTAGGGTTGATTGACGTATTCAATTGTTTTCGGTCACTTCCTGTTTCACCGGAAATGACTACAACTTCTGATTTTTAAATGGCACCCTCTGTATTTTTTTTTTACTTTATTCAATAGAAAATGACATTCTGAATATAATGACATTATCATATGTCAACTTTTGACATTTTCGCTTAAAACGAAATTGAATTTTAAATTTCAATCTAGAGTGCCATGGCTATGTTAAAACACTAATTTTTAATCAAAGACTCTTGGAAAAATAGATTTGATCGTTTAATGTTTTCAGTGTCTTATCCTGGCCGGTTAAAAGATGCCCAAATCGTATTTTTAATCATATCTCAATTTTTTCAAATGGAACGAGGGTGGCTCATTAGCATATTTGGGAATAATTTGATACCACACATTTACTTGATACAAACCGCAAGTTTTAATTTCAAATACACCATATTACAGTTGAGGGTTGGAACCTTTGGTGTTACACAGCAAAATAAAAACACTAAATCACCACAATACACCAAAACACTTTTACTTTTACACTGGCCGCGCGTTTCGCTAACCATGTTAGCACCATCAGCAGATGATTATAAACTAAAGTACAATCTACAAGTTGAGCGTTTATATACTCGCTCAGTGGGCACCGAGTGGGCGTGGCAAAATCTAGCACAACCGAGTCAGAGCCCACTGAGCGTAACAGTTAGATTTCCGCCACTAGAGTAATAGGAACAAAGAACTTGAAGGAATTGGACCGTTGTCTCTGTTCATACTATCTTTACATTTATTAATTCTGATGCTTTCATATGCATCTAATTGCCTGTAATTTGAGACTTGTTTAATTAATTTTAAATTATTAAGATTTATACAATGTTCTTTATCAACAATATGTTGGGCAACGCAAGATTTATCCGGTCTACCATATCTTATCTGAGCTAAATGTTCTTTAAATCTAGTTAATATTGATCTTCTAGTTTGCCCAACATATTTCTGATTACAATCTTTACAAGAAATTTCATAAATACCCGACCTTTCCAGTGGAGGTGTTTTATCCTTTGGATTACCTAATAATTGTTGTAATTTATTATTAGCACTATACACAAGTTTATGATTGACATTTTTAAAAATTCCTTTTAGACCACGGGATAACTCTCTAACAAAATAAAAACACAGGGTATTAAAGTTTTAATATTTTTTGATTTATTGTAATTTTCTTCTTTTTACTTTTAGCGTTTCGAATAAAATGTTGAGAAAAAAAAACATGTATGCCACTGACTGCTCACTTTTTTTTCTCTTATTAGCAAAATAGTGTAAGCAGTTTAATGCTGATTAAAAGTTGTCTCTTCATATTTTCTCGATTTCGGCCTCCTTGATGAGATAAACGCAATTTTATTAATTTGCCTTGATCCAAGTCTAATAGCAACCTTTAAAAAAAATTAATATCATTAACTTGCGAAAGTTTTAAATAAGTACTCGTTGATTCTTCATCATAAAATACGAAAAAAAGTTCCTATAAACATGGGTATGGAAATGGATTTTAGGGTTACAGGATGTTAAAACTTTAAAATTAGGTTTTTTGTAATTATCTTAAATAACATTATTTTTTATTTGAAATTGCTGTAGGTTGGACTAAAATATATGATTTATTAATTTTATTTTTATTTTAATGTAATATGTGATTAATAAAAAAGCGTTTATCTCATCAAGAAGGCCGAATTTGATAACCTATCAAGAGATTAAACCGCCTATACAATTTTGATATCAAAAGTAAAACGTCAGTGGCGCACATGTTTTTTTTGAAAAATATTCTAGTGTTTCTTTTTTAGCATTAAAATATGTAGCACTTATAGTAACTTTTACCCTGAAAATTTCATTCGAATCACTAAAAGTACTTGGAAGAAAATTATGACTTTAACACCCGGTAGCTACGAAACAAAGCAGAATTGGATCTACGTTGATATGAATAATAAATCGTATTTTTACGTGAGGAATTTCCCCACGAGAGATGGCACATGTTTTGTTAAACACCTTGTATAATAAAGTGATTATGAAATGTATTGCGAAACTCCATAATTCAGTTAAATTATCTCACTTATTAACCCTCTTGTCCGCAAAAGTCCTCTAACAAACGTAGGAGTCACTTTACCTTTCCAGTTAATAAATTCCTCTTGCTTACTGCTCTATTCTGTTACGTGTTTTGTCGCTCCAACTTATAATTGAGAGCGTACATTTATTTCTGTCCTCCAACTTTAAGGACCTTGTCGGCTAACAATATTATTCGGCCAGTTTGTAAAGTTTCCTGGACACCAAGACGAATTGAAACAGGAATTTCGGGTAGTTTTCATATTAGGAACATGGTAACTTGTCACTATTATTATTTGATTAAGGTTCCAACTACTATATATCACAATAAATTTACTAAAATTATATAAGGATTCTTGCCACTTAACTGCTTATATAAAAATTTAATTCTGCGCTGTGTTTGTAATAATGTGGATCAACCTGCTCTCACTATCGGTTTCGGAGCCCTACTCCATCATCAGGTGAGTTTGGGCAGATCCACAAAATGACAACCACAGCGCAGAGATAGTTAATTCCGACTTGTCGGAAAGTGTCGGTTAGATATTAAGTCCCGAACGGGAGATAGCGGCCTGGGTGCAATGGTAGTATTTTCGTACCACCGGGGCGCCACTATCGATAGTAAAAGGATGGTAAAAGGCTTTTTTTTTCAGGCAAGCCAAATTATAAAATAGAAAACAAATTTCTTGCAGTATAGGTATATAATAAAGGTAATAAGTCCCGAACGGGAGATAGCGGCCTGCGTGCAATGGTAGTACTTTCGTACCTTTTTAACCAATGCTTATTCTAGATCAAGTTTTATTTTTTATCTCGAAAACTATTAGAGATTGGTATAGGTGAGTATAATAGAAAAATGTTAAGATATTGAAGTAGTTTCGAAAAATATAATAATATACTGGGTGTTCTATTTAAAATAACAAAGATGCTACCACTTTTAGTACGAAAGGGCAATTGTAATGCTGAAAATAATTTAGACTGATGGAGCAAGCGCCTTTATGCAAAAATCAAAATTTTCAAAAAAATCCTATCACGGGTTCTCCATAAACGTCTAACGTGAATCACCCTGTATAGATAATTCATTTTTCCTACTTTTAGGTTCTTCTCTAAAGTTTTTAGTATCATTTTTTTATAATTATAAAAATGATTTCTTAAATATCAATTGCATAACCTTCTAGTACATGATACACTGTTTTTAGGTAACGGTGAAAGATCTGGTATTAAATTATTTTTCTCAATTTTAATTATTTTTATAGCAGTCAATCTTTTTAATGATATATCATCATGAAAATAAAAACTCATAGGATTTTTTTTTGGCATATATCATTATATAGGGTGTTTCAAAAAACAGGTGCCACCTCTTGTTGGGAGATTCTTCAAGTAAAAATAAGATTTATTTTTCATATCAACATATTGCTTTGTTTCGTAGCTACAGGGTGTTAAAATCTGAATAATCTTTCGATTTATTATAATTTTCTTCCAAGTACTTTAGCGATAGCTTTTTTCATCAGGGACGTGCATATGGGTTATCACTGGAATATTTTTCAAAAAATCATACGCGCCCACCGGTGAGGAATTTCCCCACGATAGATTGCACATGTTTTTTGAAACACCCTGTATATCACTTTAAGTTATCACGTTTTAAGCATTTTTGACAATTACAGCCAAGCTATTTCTCTCTAGACGTTGGAAAATACTAGTTTGGAAAAGTGTAATTTGTGTAAAATTTTATTTCAAAATCTCCCTACGTGCCTGAATTAATAACCAGGAATTTTTCACCCTTATATTTTTCTTTGAAAATTACCCTTAGTGTCCGTGTGACGTGATAATTTTCATGGGATCATGGACTGGAAAAATTTCCGGCAATAATTTAGACCTTGGAGAGATTTTAAGTGAACTTATTGGTAAAAGTATAAAATAATAAATCTCCCCGAAGAGAGAATTACTAAATGGAGAAGAAAAATACTGGTCTGTTATCTTATTAAGTCACGTATTAAAAAAAAACATTTGGAAGCTTTTCAAGAATAACAGCTCTATAAAAAATTTCATTAGGTTTGTTTGGACTGGAAACGGCAGATTTTCTGGTTTTTGATAAAAATCATCCTAAATCAAGTATTAATAAAAGCTAAAATGAATTTCATACATTCATTTTTGTAAATTACAGGCATTTTTATTACTGCATATTCTTTTTAGCAAAGAATCTTTTTAGTAATAGCCATTGTCATTTGATTTGGGGTTATAATTTTATTGACGGACATCGATCAATGTGAAAATTAAAGTTTGATTGTTACTGTAAAACAAAATTCAATTTTTTTTATTGCAAAAATACCTCAAAGATTTAACATAAACGTACAAGAGCTCATTGCTAAGTTTATAAATTATTTTTCTCGAGAAAAGAACGCTGGTAGAACACTCTTGCCCGTGGACGCCGTATATGATGTAAGTACAATGCCAAGGTGTAATATTCCTTTGTAAAATACAAATTGATAGATTTTTCAAATAATATAGCGTGTTGCTGATGCTTTAAAAATATGAATTTCAGAAAATATTATATATATTAATTCAATAAAGAAATATAAATGCTCAATATAAATATTCCATTTTATTTTTATTCAGATAATGAACTGCAAAAAATTCTTTGGTCAATATGACAGTACAAAAAATGAAAAGCAATCTCTATTCATGTCAAGTTCTGTTTTTCTAAACATCTATGGATACTCTCCCTGTTGTTATCCATAGTAATACACTGTTACTGTGATATGCTTGGCGAATGTGCCTATTTATTCCGCTCATTGTACGAACATGCCAAACGTGAAGTACGGGCAAAATATCCACTTTTATTTGCATTTTGCATTGTCGATTCTTCAGCGTCGGTTACGATTGTAGAGACGGAAAAAAGCCCGGCTCATTATGGCTCGAAAATTCAGTTCCGCATTTACCTAGCCAATCAAAAGGATATTCAGTGTTTTTGGACTGGAAAAAGGTTTTAAATCACTTGCCAGGACAGCCCGGCCACCTTCTTTGTTGGCAAAATGGCCATAATTTTGATTTAAGCAATGTGAGTGACAAAGAAAGCCAATGCCTGGCAGATGTTGCTTTCTTTGTCGTTGGTCCTGGCACGTTTAAATTTGACTGTTGCCTGTTTTCCCATACAAGTGACACCCCCGTGATAGGAACAAATTGCGGAAAAAATCCGGTGGCTCTCAAATTTTTTTCAAAAAAAAAGCAATTTTTTTTTAATTTTAAAACTTACATAACTCGGTTATTTTGGACTTCTTGGAAAAGCGGCAAAGAGAAAATATGTTTCTTTTATCGAGATCTACCAGCCCTGAAAATATTTGCACTCATTTAAGACTCACCCTGTATAAGTCATAGTATAAAATTATTATTTTACACAATAGTTAAAATGTTTCGTTGTTTCAGATCGTGAACGTCATCTAAATTAGACAGAAGTTCGGAGGAATTCATAGAACAACAAAACAATCCGAAAACTCATACAACTTTTCGTCGTGTGCAAATTTCGTGACTATTTAGTGCAAAACTGCCAAATCGGCAACAGTGCGCCGCATCAATGGACGTCGACAGAAGTTCGAGGGACGGCACGATGAGCGGCGAAGACGAGATGGGCAGGGAAAAGCCGATGGGAGCGTCAGCTGTCAACAATAACCACTACGGCCGAGGTGAGTGCCTATATAACACGCCTTCCATTTCTATCCTTTTTTCTGCATTTTATTTCTACAGTTCATGTTGTTGGACTATGTAAAAATCGAGAGGGTGATAAATGATGATGGAGTCAATAGAAAAGGGCAATATTTCTGATTTGGTCGTGATTAATGGCATTAGGGTTAACAGATTTTGTTTTTTTTTATTCCGGCAACAGTGAGCAAGTATATACAGGGTTGTTCACCATATACGACACGGAGTATTGTAGCTAAACGATTATGTTTTTACAAATTTCAAGTTTTGGGTTCGATGAAGGACTATTAGAGGTACAATTTAAAAATAATTTACAAGATACAGAGTGTCCCAAATAAGTAAAAAATATCAAAGTTGTATTTTTTTAAATGGAACACCCTGTATATTATTACATTTTTAGTTTCTACGATTAAAATAAAGGTAAATTTGATTAAGGTTTATTACACTTAAACCTCACCGTTTTTGAAATATTTTCAATTTTGTGAAATTGCAGTAAAAATTTTAAGGCTTCATTTCTCCAAGGCTATCAAAGTTTTTAATACTTAATATTTACTGAAGTTTATTTATTGATCAGTTATTGTGTTGCAATAATAAAAATAATACTACCTTATACAGAGTGTCTAAAAATGTATTTTAAATAATTTATAGCTTTAAACGCCAATAACTTGTTTAATTTAAATGGAACGCCCTGTATATTTTAGGAGAATCAGATGCACAATTTAATTGTCTATCAAATTGTATTATACGATTTTTACCTATCCCTTCAAGTTTTTGTAGAAAATGCATTTTCTTATAATTTAGACCTCATTCATCAATATACCTATGGAATATTGACATTTTATTATTGACACCCATGGAATATTGATGTCATATATTGTTTTCTAGTAATATTATCGTTTTGCTAAAAACAATAATGTTGTATGCAAAAAGAAAACTCTTTAAATCTTTATAAAAGAGTATACCATTAATTAAATATAGCACCATTATTTCGGCCCATATACTAATTAATTACATACTTAATTGTATTCGTTAATAAATTATTCTAAATAAATGCGGATTTGAGTCAGAAATCAATATAATAATAAGTTATCAAAATTAAAGTCTCTGTTGTTATAAATAAGGATTTATTAAAAAATGAAATATCATTTTTAAGGTGTTACTTTTTATCACACTGTCTAATACCCATACAAAATTCAGTTTTTTAGTATTTGGAACAATTATTATTAATCAATGCAGTCAGTTAATGTAGTTTGAATACTGGAATCATATTAATTGGTCCTCTTTAACAAATATTTAAACAGTTTTTTTTATTTTTTAATGAAATAAACGAATTATATCCACAATATTAGTATCTGTACTCTTTAAAAATTTGGTACATCTTTAAAAATAATCTAAAATGTCAATATTCCATGGGTATATTGATAAATAAGTTCTAAATTACAAGAAAATGCATTTTCTACGGAAACTTAAAGAGATAGGTAAAAAATGGTATAACATAATTTGATAGCCAATTAAATTGTGCATCTGATTCTCGTAAAATATACAGGGTGTTCTATTTAAATTAAACAAGTTATTGCCGTTTGAAGGTAATAATTATTTAAAATAAATTTTTAGACACTCTGTATAAGGTAGTATTATTTTTATTATTGCAACACAATAACTGATCAATAAATAAACTTCAGTAAATATTTAGTATTAAAAACTTTGGTACCCTTGGAGGAATGAAGCCTTAAAATTTTTACTGCAATTTCACAAAATTGAAAATATTTCAAAAACGGTAAGGTTTAAGTATAATAAACCTTAATCAAATTTACCTTTATTTTAATCGTAGAAACTAAAAATGCAATAATATAGAGGGTGTTCCATTTAAAAAAATACAACTTTTATATTTTTTACTTATTTGGGACACTCTGTATCTTGTAAAATTATTTTTAAATTGTACCTCTAATAGTCCTTCATCGAACCCAAGACTTACAATTTGTAAAAATCTCATCGCTTAGCCACAATACTCCGTGTCGTATGTGGTGAACAACCCTGTATAGGGGATTCAGTGGCAAATTGAAGTAGATTTAAGGAAGCTCTAGATTCTTAATAGTAGATTATTTTCTTTTATCTATGGCTCTAGACTTGGTGTAAATAACATTTTTTCCATAGCAACTGTTAAAATTGCCTTATATCTATCAAAAATAGTAGATAAAATAGTACTTTAACCGCAAGGGTAGATTAAATGATACTTTAACAGCGAGGTTAGGTTAAAAACTTTATTTTCTTCTCGCACGTTTTATAATAATTGCTTCCATTTTTGAAAATTTTTGTATTCCTTTTCACAAGTTATTCGGGATTTAAATGGAAGTAGTTTGGATATGGCGTTTGTTGCCCCAGCCTGAATCTTGTCTCATGTTCCTAGTGAACGTTGACGACTGCCATGTTAATAATATCTCTGTATCGCTCTCGATCTTGCTCTACATGGAGTAATTCATCCGCGCTCAAGCCTGTCCATTGCCACAAGTTCCTCAACCACGAAAGCCTCTTGCGCCTAATCCACTTCTTTCCTTCGATTTTTCCGTTATGGATTAATCGGAGAAATTCATATCGAGGTCCTCTGGTTGTATGGCCAAGGTATTCAAGTTTTTGTCGCTTGATAATATTCAGTCTGTCGTGCTCCATTCAGGCTGAAAATCTGTTGATAATTTACTTATTTAGTTTTGAGCCATTTCTGGCTCCAATTCAATCAGCAAACGACACGAAAGAGAATTAAAAAATATTCACTCAAAACTGACAACTTTTTTTGTCAAATTACATAGAAACCAACGTCAACCCAGCACAATATTTTTTCTAGTCGTAATAAATTCCTTGAAATTATAATTTCTGAATATTTTTTAAAACGTAACTCGCTATGGAAAAATATATTGTTTTATACACGATGATAAAATTGCATTATCGTCTCCCGAAATTAATTCACTCGCGATTTCATCGCTCAGAAAAATCAGACTTTTTTAAATAACTATAGTGTAAACAATAAGTCTTTTCTCACGTTTCGACATTTGACATTGTATGTGGTAGCTGTAAGCTTGATTTTCATGCGTCCGTTATCCCTTGATACGATGGCCCTACGGCGCGGCGCTCTGATTGGTCATTGCGTTTTCGCGCCACTTTTCAACCGTCAATTTTTTATTTCAGCCTGTCAACGGAGAAAAATCGTAAGATAACGGACGTTTTGACACTTTTTTGACAAATTTAATCTAACCTTAATAAAAACATAATCGTACAAGAGGTAGCACCGTCAGGAAAACGATAATTTTAAGATAGCTGTTTCTTTAATATATGTTTTGTTATGCTCTCCTGACCAAAGTTAGGACCATCTGGCTGCGGGTAGACTACTGCGGTGCATGACTGCGCATCACATCAGTACAGGGTGTTTCATTTTCGTGTGTTTTATGAGATTTCTCGTTTATGAGTAGAGATACACAGATTACAATAATGCGATTTTCACATTACTTTGATACTTTTTTATGAAACTAAATATGCTACACATAGGTTTGTCCTAGCCTCCTTAGTTCCTGAAATACAGGGTGAATTTGTGATGCGCAGTAGTGAACAGATGTTGAAAACAGATATGATGCGCAGTAGTGAACGCAACGTCTACCGGCAGCCAGACGGTCCGCACTCTGTTCAGGAGAGCATAGCAAAAGATATATTGAAGAACCAGTTTTCTTAAAATTCTTTCTCGAAAATGTCGCTAGTTCTTAAACTATAAGTAAAACAGCGAAATCGTTATGGAAATGAAAATATAAAATTACACCAATCACAAGCAAATCGTATATCCGATGAACGGAGGCATGCAAATGCAATAATTGAACCAATAAAATTAATATCGTATTATCATATCGTCGGACAACTGATGCATGAAAATCAAACTTTAGAGAATACCTAGGCAGGGATTAGGTCTCTTGACATTTGATATCTGTCATTTTTGTCAACGCATAAACACCGGAATGCACAATTTTAATATATTGATTGTAATTTTTGAAAAAAGAAATGCGAATCATAGTTACCGTAATTATGAAATATTCGCATTAAATAAAATTAATTGTCTATTGCTTTGTTGTGAATTTATTTATCGGATACTTTAGAAATGTCGTCACAAAAAGACTTCATAATCAAAATACAATATGATTGAGAAACATGGCGTCAGCCATGGCTATGAAATGAAGATCACTGTTATATGTATTATTTATTACTTATGGAACATTATATGCTTTTGTATTATAGGTAACAAAGCTCAAACATTCGAGGCTTCTAGAAAGTTGTTGCAAAGGGTGGTAATTGTGATGTGTGTTAATATTTACGTAATTCAGTTTATTATTGGTTGGGCTTATTGACTTTGAACTTAATGAAATACAAATATGGATGGAAACGGTTGAACCAAAATAAATAATCTCACAAATTGTTACAAAAGCTATGTGTGACATTACAAGTTCGTGTGTTTTTGTTTTTTACATAGAACACAGTGGCGTAGTCTGTTATTCTACAAAAAAAAATAGTTTTAAACATATGAACAAAGTTATGTTTTCCTAAATGGAACACCCTGTATATTTATAAATCATATGTTCCGTCTTGCTATGAGTTTCTGAAAAATATATATCACTCTATATTTATTTTCACTATTTACTACAATATCTAAAAATTTTCATTAAAATATGATTTTTATTAGTAGGCCATGATTGATAATAAAAGAAACGGCTCTTTTAAGTACTCTGTATCTTGTTTTATTTTTGGAAGCCATGTATGTGTGTATATGTATGTATTTTGGAAGCTACTAATAAATTCTTTATAAATCATGGAAAAATTCTATTAAACCTTTTCAATAAATTTCTAATTTCTAATTATTTCCGAAGATAATACTATTTTCTTCCATCTTGACAAGGTGCTCTTGCATCGCACACCGCTATTTTAATGTGCGAGGAACAGATGCCAACAATGGAAAATTTCGTTATTCTTTGACAATGGCCTTATTTTAGAAAGTGCTTTATTTAATTATGAATGCCAAAACGTTCTCTTTTAAATACGTTTTATTTTTATTTCGGACGGCTTTACGCTAAAACGCTTATTATGTTGCCATTCACAACAAGTTTTGACCGAAATGAAGCAAAATGCACGTTTTGAAATTTATTTTACTGGAAAGTAATTAACTCTAAAAATATTATGAATTATAATGCTCCATATTAAATAAAATCGGATAATAGTTTCTGAAATTTCGTTATGTTTATATGTTAAATTCTGACTTTTTAAAATTTTAAAACCTTATTTCCGGTAAAACATATATTTAATTAAATAACCAATTCCTGATATTAAAATCTATAATACAGAATCCTCATCGGGCATCTCAGCTCCTAGCATAAAAAAACTTGAGAATTTTGTTTAAGTGTAAACCTAAAGTATGTACAGGGATGTATTTCACGAAAATTAGTATTAATTAACTTCTATAGCGTGTCTCAAAAAAGTGTTAGTGGATCGGGATGATTTTTTTAAAATGGAACACCCCGTATATTATTGAATTTTTGGTTTCGTTTCGGGTCACTTTACATTATCTGAAAATATGCTTATATGCTTACTTTGCTATAAATATGATAATCTTAAATCATACAGGTTGTTCAAAATTCTACGCCAAACTTTCTGAAATATAAAATAATTTTTCTTTGTTTTTTTAAATAGAACATTATATTTTATTACTAAAAAAATTATATACAGGGTATTGGTAGCCATTGTCAAAAATGATATACCGGGTATATCATTTTTTTATCAATAAGAATTAAAAAATTACCACTCTTTGTATTTAGAGTATTTAAAAAATTTTAACGTTTTTAAACATCCTGTATAATTTACCGAACCAAACTAGCCTAACCAAACCAAACCAAACTAAACAAATCGCTACGAGTAATGGTTCTCGAGATATTTAGAATAGAAATTATCAATACCTATCTTTATTGACATAAATTAAACATGTTGACTAAATAGTTATTAGACTCAAATCATAAATTTGAAATGTTTTTGTGCCAAAAATCCAACATAAAGTGTTTTATCATCATTTTTTCGAAGAAAAATGTATGATTAATTTAATAAAATAAAAAGTTCCCAAATTTATCATTTCAGTCAAATAACTATAGTCTATAAAATGAATAACTTTGAATTTTGACCGTTATTTTTTACCAATATGGCAAATATAAAATCCCTCTGTCCAAAAAGTTACTGATATTCTTTAAAATGAGTGCCTGAACGAATCAGATAGGTAACTCTTTTTAATTTCGTGAAATAGAAAAGGAAAATAATAAAACAAGTGACAGTTCTTCCTCTTCTTGCAAAAATCAACACGAAATGTCATAATTGACAAAAGTTAAATGTCATCAACCTTTGACATTTCTAATATCAGACCAATGCCGTCTCTAATAGAACAGCCTCGGAGCGAGATTTATGACGTCACGCTAGTTAGATACCACGGATTAATAAATATGTTGTAGAATACATAGCAAACATAATTATTCCTCGTATTTTTGGTTTGTATTATAAAAATGATATAGTTTACATGAAATATACATAATATACTGTTAATAAATACACTATATATACCTATTTATCGTAATAAATACTTTGGCAAATAAACTATGAACCATACAAATGCAGCAAATGCTTCACAATATACAAATAATGAATAGGTACATAAGATAATGGGTAAAATTTAAAATATATTTTAAATTTTGGGGTTTGAAAATCGATTTAATTTAACAAAAAACATTCAATATCTACTAATAGTGATATATTATTATTTGCATTCACAAAATTTATATGTATATTTTGCAAGCATCAATGTTCGAAAAATTATATTTGCAAATAATACAATATCATAGAAAAAAAGGCGTCAGCGATGGCTATGAAATAAAGATCGCTGTCATTTTATATGTAAAATTATTCTCAAATTTTTGATTTTGTTGGGATTTAGGTTCGGGAAAAACGCTGATTAAGTTTTTATTTGGTTTTTCATTATTTTGTTTTGTTTAAAAAAACGTTATAGCTAACGTTTATAGCATTCATCAGTGTTGTGTCATATGAAAAAAAATAGTCTCGAATATAATCCAAAAAATTACATATACCAGGAATAATTATGTTTTCCATGTATTCTACAACATAATTAATCCGTAGTATCTAACTAGCGTGACGTCATAAATCCCGCTCTGGGAGGCTGTTCTATTAGAGACGGCATTGCATCAGCAAGGCCGCAAGTTGCTAACCTAATAAAATATACACTAGAAAAGCCCGCGGGAACTGTCAAATTCAAAGTTATTCGTTTCACAGACTATATCTCTACTTAACATGTTTATTTTTTGTCAATAATGACATATTGACTATTTCCATTCTAAGTATCTTGAGAACGGTTGCTCGTAGCGATTTTTAACCAGAGACATTTTTTTAAGTAAAATTCATCGAAATGTATATTTTTTCACTCAGTAATACGGACGAAAAGTTATTACTCTTCGAAACAGATAAAACACATGAAAGGTGGCACCCATTCCAAATAGGAGCCATACTGATATCAGAATCAAATTTCTCATGTCAAAAAACTCCTAGACACCAATATTGACGTTACTTCAGAAATTATTTGGGAAAAATCGAAATAAAAATGAAACTTCTACACCCTGTATCTCCGAAACTAAGCATTTTATGACATACATTTATATGATGTTTTACTTATTTTTATCTGGAGAATATGCTGCCGAAGTTTCCGGAATACAGTTCGGACCACCCTATACAGGGTCAGTTTTAAATAAGTGCAAATAATTTTAGCTGCAGAATATTTTGACCCCAGAAACACGATTATGAGGTCTTCTTTGCGAGAAAATAATTTTATAAATTTGGAATTAAAAAAAAGTGGAATTTTTTTAGTTTTTAGTTAAAAATCATAATTTGTTGATAATATTCGTCGGCTTTATGACGAAAAGGCGTATCTCGATTTTTGCTACTTTTCAGGAGAGCAATTTAAAGAAAATCACTTGCTTTATTTGGCCAGTAAATGTAAAGTCTTTAATTTTTTAATAGTGTTTTTGTATTAACACTTAAACGGAGACATCGAGGAAACGTTCTTAAGATAAATTGAGCGTAAATTCTAATAAATAATTTATTTTTAGTTGTTTAATAGAGATAGGCCTTTTTGTTATAATAATAATAAATTTCCGAACGAATAGTATACATACGCCCATGTAAAATAAATTTAAAAATGACGGTAAAGTGTTCTTAATAAGAAAAAAAAAATGATACAATATTCACATTATGGAATACTTACAAGAAAATACAATACATACATACAAGAAAAAGTCTGAAAATGGCCAAAAAATCAGAAACAAATATTTTTAAATACTTTTATTCGCGTTGGATTAGATCAACTGAAAACAAAGACAATTTTCATGCCGTTGGATTAGATCAACTGAAAACAAAGACAATTTTCATGCCAGAAGTAAAGACAATAATCAATTAAAATACTCTTATCTAGCTTATTGTAATAATATTGTTTTTTATACAAAAATGCATTTTTTAACTAATATATTTTTAGTAGTTTTTTAGTTAATTGAGGGCATTAATACAGGGCATTTAAACTCACGGTCCAAAAACCAAACTAAACAAAAACAAAACATGTTTCCTCATTCGTTTTTTTTATACAAATAACTGTGGAGTAACAGTTTCTGTTTTACCTGTTCAATGATAACAAATTCGACTTCCATTCTACGTGTTTATGCTGGATGATGATAGGCAAAATAAATAAAATTTTCCAAAAATTGGTAGGGATGACAATGCCAATAGCCTGACAATGATAATGAGATGAAAATTATTGTATTTTTCGGGCAAGTTTTTGCTTCGCTAAAATGTTCTCAGAGAAATTATGATTTCGGGATTTTTTTTCCATTAGGGCCAATTTTCGTTTCGTTGTTTTGTTTTCGATCAAAATTTTTCTTTTATTCGGCCATTTAATCGCTGACAATCTTTTGCATACCCGATACAGCTATGTGCAGAGTCTAGCTCATTCTAACAATGTTTTTTGGCAAAAAAATAGACTCTGTAAAAGAGAGCTGCTGCCATGATAGAAGAAGCGGCGCGCAAACCAGAGCGTTGGCGGATGCGGTGGCGTTGCGGACAGTATTGGTACATGTAACTAAATTGAAGAGAGCACACTACCGCAATCTGGCGAACGCGCCCGCCTTTTCTTGCAGCGAACTACCGCGTGGAACTTTGCGGACGGCGGTACAGCAGATTAGAACGCTGCATGCACCATTTGCCCGCCAGTTCGCACGATATTTAACAAGTAGAATTACCCTAGTTATAATGTATAATACAGAAAAAAATATTGAAAAAGTGTGTGTGCAACCAGTTTTATATGATTTATCTAATAAAGCCAAGAGTAATAGTATATTGTTTATTAAGAGTAAAAATGATGATCGTGGCGAAGTTATACGTTTGACGCGTAAAAATGCTTTACTTTTACGCCTAGGCTTTAAAATTGCGTTTTTATATTGTCAATCTTGTCGTAAAAATTAATACTTCTGTGACGTTGGAAAAAAAGATGTTTGTTCGATGTTCATTATTATAAAAAATGAAAATTTGTAACAATCTTCTCTAAACGGTGCTGACACTGACCGCCAATTAGCTCTGCTATCTATGACCGCGGACCGGCTTGGTGTGCGGATGTTCACGATCGCATTGTGACCGCATCGCTACCGCACCCGCTCCCGCTCTGGTCTGCGCGCCGCTTTATTTTGTCTCAAGCAACCGTCAAAAAATAATTAGGTAGAATGGTGTGATTTTCTCTAGCATGCATTTTCATAACTTAAAACAAAAAGGACCTATCTCAAATTCCATCTTTCTTGTGGTATAACAATTGGTATAACAATAATTGATATAACAAAGAGCCCTATCTCAACATACGTCTCTTCGTCATAACGAAGAATTGTAGTATTTGATATGGGGCAAATTTTTAAACTAATATAAAATGAAAAAGGTACAATATTGAGATACGCAAATTCGCTATGTTAAAATATGACCCATTGGGCATGTCATGACCTTGACTTTTCGTCATAAAGCCGACGATATGGCAACATAGGCAGTAGATTAAATTTATAAGAAAGAAAATCCAGAAAAAATTCAGTGGTTCTCAAAATTTTAGCAAAAATTCTCTTTTTTTGGACATTTTCAAAGAAAACCCAGTGAGCAAGGCTTTGTCACATTTAGGGAACATTAGGAAATAGTTACGTATCTGCGTTTTATTGCTCTTTGTCAGGAACATGAAGGGCCTGGTAACGTAACAACGACGTCACCTAGAACACATTTTCCTTAAAGGAATAAAATGCTCACTGGGAAATAACTCAGTTATTTTGGATTTATTTGAAAAAAGGTAGAGATCTACAAGCCCTGAAAATATTTCCACTTATTTAAGTCTCGCCCTGTATATTAAACAGATTTCAACAGTAGGTACTTTATAAACTCGCATAAATTTCTGAGAAGGATAAAATCTCCGAGAATATTGTTTTGTTAGTCAAATTAGAGTATTAAGTTTCCCCAGTCAATTCCGAACAACTCGCAACTTACTTTATCAGTATTAAAGTCAGATTAAAATTTCAAATCTTTCATACTGAGCCGAATATCTAAAGTTTAATTTTGGATTAATACAATATCTATCTCCTTTATGTTCGAAACTATTAATAAATCCTTCGGGAAAGTTTGGAAAATCAATTCCGTTCAAGTAGCGTACGTATATTGTGAAAGCCTGATGGTGGATAGATTATATATTGTATAGGGGGCATCAAAATAATTTATAGAAATTAATAACACTCATTTGCAAAAAAACGCAACGGAAAATTCCTTCGTTAAGCTGAAAGTGTTATTTTTTTACTTTTAGCTCTATTTTCATGATTTTTTCAGCAAACTGTATATATATCGACTTTAATTCATAAACTCAGGTTTTTTATAAACTGTAGTATTTCGCTTATTATACAGGGTTAATTGAAAGTTGTTTTTTACCGTCATTTTAAACCACCCTGTGCAATAATTTCGTGGGTATCTTTACCTAAAACTTTATTTTTCGATGAGAACCATGTCTTCTGAGCATTTTGTTTTTTGATTTATGTCAACACATGCCTTTGTTAATTTTTGAGATCGGAATGAACTTGCCACCAACAATTTGCAATTTTTTAACTATTATTACTTTATGATGTTATTTTTTAATATAACGGGATGGTTTTGGTGATTATTTCCTTCATCGTGAAATGGACCAATCAGCTAATCTAATTTTTCGAATAAATTTTGTTTAGATAAGTGATTGAATCCCAAGACCAGTTTAACCGCGATTATTTTTTCGGCTTCTTTTTGGGTTTTCTTTTTGTCGTTTATCACTAATTCTGAGAGATTTTGGCAACAGTTCATTTAAAAACATTGATTTACAACTCATATGTATTACTTAATAACGATTTTAATCGGTGAAAACGTTTTATTCGATATTATTTTGAACAAATAAGTGGAGAAAAATACGTCAGAATTTGATATGTTGACATGCGAAACGGTCCTCGATGCATTGTTGGGATGCGTAACCAAGGTAGCAGAAGCACAAGCATTACTTACGAGACGTCATTTTGAAACATCTTTAAATTTTATTGTGAATTTTATTTACCGCTTAGTGAAAATGAATTCACGGTTTAGTAATATTTTAGAATAAAAACCATCGACCGCTTCGCGGTCTTGGGTTTTTATTAAATTATTGTACATTCAACTATTTTCCAAGCTAAATCACGCGCAAAATATATTTGAATAGTTTAATCCTTTGAATAAGAAGACTAAGGAAGGAGCATATCAAAAATCTTAGGTACACCGCGATGGGCCTCAAATATGGCCGACTTAAATTCCGGTTTATCAGTGTCGTTCTAATTTTATTTAAAAAATGTAAAACTATGATGTAGGGTAGACGTGGGGTAGACTCAGTAATTTGTTGTTTTATTTTACGTTGTGAATAAATGTTGGTAGTTATTAAAATTGTTATAAAAATATATTATTCTAATAAAAATAGATAAGTTATAATAAGTATTTATTAACACAAACATCCGATACGCTACTGAAGCAGGTAAGTCAAATTAACGTATCTAAATTCTTTGACATCTAATCTTTGACAAGTAATAAATAAAAGCTAAAATGCAAGAAAAATATATAATTTAGTTAATTTAAGCGAATTTCATAAATGATCGGTTTACTACACGTATGTATATTATATAGTCACTTACTAGCGAAAAGTTGTTCCATTATTTCACTCAATTTTTGCCGAGATCTACCGCACGCTACACAACCAACTATTTTAGAGTCTTTTCGATAAATCGCGATAGTGTCACTGTTAATTTAAGTTCTGCCACAATTTCCATCTAGATTTACTACCTTTATACAACTATCAGTAGTAGAATAAATAATAAATAACATAAAATAAGCTCCGTAAAGACTGACAAATCCACAAAATTTCAAATCAAATTCAAATGTGTCAAATGAATCGTCAAACAGAACTGTCAAGGATCCCCACCCTAGAGAGCTTTTATGGTGGCTTTTCCGCCCACCATGCATGAATACATGGATAGCATTATGCTCCTTCCTTAGTCTTCTTATTCAAAGGTTTAATCGATTAAATTTATAGGTCTCGTGACATAATATATGATTATTGTCGTAATGTCTTATCGACATTGGATTAGAACTCTATACTAAAATTTAAAAAACGTTAAAAAGTAACGACAGAGGCTTGTGGTTTTAAGAAATATTAGTAACAGTAACAAAACTAAGAATATAAGAAAAGAATTGTAGTAAATAAGTATACAAACAAACAAAAAACCTAAAAAATACTCTAATACTTTGTATTGCTTCACCCGGCTGCTATAACTGTAAACATTTTCAATCGTACACAACAAAAATCACCAAAACCACCTCGTCATTATGAAGAATAACATACAGAAAAGTAACGATAATTGAAAAAATTGCAAATGTTTGTGGTAAATTCATTTTGCTTTTCAAAATTAACCAAGGCGTGTGTTGATGTGAGTCAAAAAACAAAATATTCAGCATACATGGTTCTGCCCGAAAAATAATGTAATGCAATATGTAATGCTGTGGGAAAATTTGCTCCGAATTTTTGGCACAGAGTGTTTTAAATATAAGCCAAAAAATATTAACCCTGTATAGTAAGTCAAATACTAAAGTTTATAATAAACTGAGTTTACGAATTTAAGTTGATATATTTACATACAGTTTACTAAGAAAATCAAGGAAATAGGGCTAAAAATAAAAATATATAACATCTTAAACTAGATCAAAACATTTTCATTTGCTTCTTTTTGTATCTGAGTTAACATATGTTACAGTAAAAGTTGGAAATCAGTGATTGTTAACAATTACTAGTAAAAGCTCACATTCACTGATTTGCTAAGACTACGCCAGTAAAAGTTCAACAGCTATTTTTGAAATCAACTTTTACTAGTGAATGCTAGCATTTCCTGGACGATAGCAGTGAGTTTGAAAGGTTCAGTTAATGCGGTTGTCATATAAAGTAAAATATAAGGACAAGTCGAATAATAGGCAAATAAGGATAACATTAAATTGGGTTAAACGTTGGCAATGCGGACAGACATCAGGCGTAAATCGCTTTGTTTCTTGTGGTTATGTAGGTTTGATGTTGTCAAAAGTGCTGTGCGGTATTTTCCCTATGGAAGAAATTTTCTGTGAGAAATTAAGGTACACTAGGCACTCTTAAGAATGTAATAGTGCTTTTTTTTTCATTTTTTCAATATAATAAAGTCATAGCAAAAGTTAAGCGTGCAAGTGAAAAATATATTAAAGAACCTCGTGACTATGAACTATGAGCTTATTAAACGTTTTGATATGCTTGAAGTAGCGGGTTTCAAAAAAACGAATAACTCCCGGTGAAGGAAATTCGGGCATACTTTATTTTGTTCACGATGAAGAACTTTATTAAAAAAACCTTGTACCAATAAGTAATTTTATGTTTATGAATGTTTTTTTAATTGTTTTGTACGCTTTAAAATGTTTACTATGTTTTCTCTTTTAATATTTAGAAGGTTATGTCGTTATTTTCTATAATTTTTAATAAATATACTAAAGAAGTAAATTGTAGTTTTAAATATGTGGATCAGCTTTAATATTGAGGTGATCCAATTTTCTTAAAAGTTTTATTTGTTATTGTTAACTTCCACCAACATTCTTCCTCACCACACTCACCCTGTATAATAGGATAACTTTTACTGGCAACCTTTAGTAAATGTTACTTTCACTAGTGAACGTTACTAGGAAAAGTCGACAAATCTCTTTAAAATACCACATTCACTGGTCCAATGCGTAATTGCTAGCATTTCCTAGTGAATGTTAACAATCACTGAATTTCCGACTTTTACTGTAACATATACACCATTATAACTTTTATAACGAAATTTGGTATGTCATTATCCTATTAGTTTTGGTCACTTCCTGTTTCACCGGGAATGACTACAACTTTTGATTTTTAAATGGCACCCTGGTATTTATTTACTTTTTATATGATAGGAAGTGACATTCTGAATAGAATGACATATCATACGTCAAATTTTGACATTCTCAATTAAAAAATAGCATTTTAAATTTCAATCTAGAATACCATGGCTGTCTTTAAAGTCCTTTATTTTAAATAATAATAATAAATAAAAATAATAAAAATATATAGAAACTTTACCAACCCAAAGAACTTTGTAGAGACCCATGTAAAACACGATAAATATCATAATATCCATAGAAACACATCCTGAGGGAATAAGAACAAGGAGTGTACGAGCGCCTGTAATTTATAGCTGAAGTTCGTTCAAACAATATGTCCTTTAGCTTGTGCCTTACATGCAACTGTAATTAGAATAAGCTAATTTGAACGCTTATGCTCCCCGGCTGTGAGAAACAATTTCGGGACAAAACTATGCGTGTAAACTGAACACAATTATGTATGTCGGTAAATGTTGTATTTGTCGTTGCAAATGTGAAAGTGGTTCTTGGTAATAACCTCATATTACGTTTTGTGTTAATAAATGACAACCATAGACTAATGTCACGTACTAGAGATAGATTGGACACTGATATAAAACAAATGGGTCCGTCATTTAGAGCCACCTGGTGATCCGGAAGAAACTAATGGAGAGTTTTAGCATAACATAATTTTAGCGTTCCGTTACTTATTAACGCTAATTAAAACGGTAACGTTATTCAAGCGCAAAATTATTCCTTGTAAAATATAAAATAATAAATATAGACTTTTTTACTGCCATTTTATGTTTTATTAGATCATTAGAAGTGTAACATAATTACAACAAAATTAAAATTATAAATACATACATTTTAAACACCAACAATAGATCACATATCGCCTATTTTTTTTTGATTTAACAACTAAATTATAATATAGTAAAAATATTATAGACTACTAATCAACTGTTACTAAAAATACTATATATTACCAACTATGTACTTACTTATTTATGATTAAACTATTTTTTTATTTGGTTTATAAATTATTATTTCTAAAATGTCAAAATGACTTTAATAAAAAAGTTTAGTATCTAACACGAAAATGATGATCGACTGTAAGTATCAGAATGCACAAACTAATAAAAACACAAACTATAAACACAAATCACTGAACTTTCCGACAAATCAGGAATATCTGAGAATAGCTGAATTAATAATTATTTAATTTAATGATTTAAAAATAACTTGACGGATCACCAACATTTTGTCAAATAGACAAAAACTAGACCATAGACAGTAGTTAACATAGAGACTGTCATGTCATCTTCATAATATAAATTAGAAACCTGTACTTTAATGTCTTTTGCGCCGTCTGGCGATGCGGAAGAAACTAAATTTGTAGTTCTATAAAATTACCATTGAGTGTCTAGGGCATGATGACAACGATTAAAACAGGAATATTAAATATTTGTCATGTAAGTCATGTATGTCACTCTGAAGCAGTGGCGCATCCAGAGATTGAGTCTGGGAGGGGTAGTGGCAATATTTAAATAAAGAAAATTATATAAGGATTCTTGCCACTTAACTGCTAATATAGAAATTTAATTCTACGCTGTGTTTGTCATAATGCGGATCAACCTGCTCTCACTACCGGTTTCGGAGCCCTACTCCATCATCAGGTGAGCTTGGGAGATCCACAAAATGACAACCACAGCGCAGAGATAGTTAATTCCGACTTGTCGGAGAGTATCGATTAGATATTAAGTCCCGAACGGGAGATAGCGGCCTGCGTGCAATGGTAGTACTTTCGTACCACCGAGGCGCAACTATCGATAGTAAAAGGATGTTAAAAGGCTTTTTTTCAGGCAAGCCAAATTATAAAAATAGAATAGAAATAGATATAATAAAATAGGAATAGATATAATAAAATTATATAAGGATTCTTGCCACTTAACTGCTAATATAGAAATTTAATTCTACGCTGATACTTTCCGACAAGTCGGAATTAACTATCTCTGCGCTGTGGTTGTCATTTTGTGGATCTCCCAAGCTCACCTGATGATGGAGTAGGGCTCCGAAACCGGTAGTGAGAGCAGGTTGATCCGCATTATGACAAACACAGCGTAGAATTAAATTTCTATATTAGCAGTTAAGTGGCATGAATCCTTATATAATTTTATTATATACCTCTACTGCAAGAAATTTGTTTTCTATTTTTATAATTTTGCTTGCCTGAAAAAAAGCCTTTTACCATCCTTTTACTATCGATAGTTGCGCCTCGGTGGTACGAAAGTACTATCATTGCACGCAGGCCGCTATCTCCCGTTCGGGACTTAATAGAGAGTTTTCGTTGCTTTAAAAAAATTCAACGGTACGGTTAACGGATACGTAACCATAACCGCTATTTTGACAGATAAAAAAACCGTTTTCGGACTTTCGGTTCATCGGTTCGGAGCCGACATACGATACGATAACCGAAAACTGACAGCTGACTGAGAGCACAGCCCGTAGCGTAGTGTTTTGATTTTTGGTTTTTGTATTGTTGTTTGATTTGAAAGTGCTTTATATGACTTTATTGGGTATCGCTATATAGGATGGACAATTTAATTTTATTGGACTCTAGTGATGAATCGGATTTGGAGGATGCTATGTTGTTGGAAGGATTTGAAAACAACATCGAATATCGAGCAGAGTTTAACCTAGAAATATTATCTGACCAAGAGTGCAAAGCTAATTTCCGCTTTGAAAAAAAAAGACATTCCTCGATTAGTTGAAGCACTAAGAATTCCCAACGAGTTTAACACAGATAAAATAAATAATCAAAACATTAACAAAATAGAACGAGGTTAGGTTAGATCTGTATTTTTCAATGTTGTGTTCTACTGCGCTAGTGCGCATTGCGCATGCGTACCGCTACGTTAACGGCTTTGGCTAACGTTCGTAAAATATCGGCAGTTAGCGGTTACGATATACGATAATCGAAACTGAAATGTCAAAGTTGCCAATTAGCGTTAACCGGAATTGCAATTTGTAAGCAACGAAAACTCCCTAATATCTAACCGATACTTTCCGACAAGTCGGAATTAACTATCTCTGCGCTGTGGTTGTCATTTTGTGGATCTCCCAAGCTCACCTGATGATGGAGTAGGGCTCCGAAACCGGTAGTGAGAGCAGGTTGATCCGCATTATGTCAAACACAGCGTAGAATTAAATTTCTATATTAGCAGTTAAGTGGCAAGAATCCTTATATAATTTTATTATATACCTCTACTGCAAGAAATTTGTTTTCTATTTTTATTTAAATAAAGTAATAGATTTTAATTAAATTTTCAGTCCAAGGTGTTGTGACTATGGAACAAAATAAACTTGGATTGTTCTTGGTTTCTATTTTGATTGATATTATTAATTTATTTTGTGACAATTTTATTTTATAACAGATTTTCTTAGTTATAAATTTTATCCTGGGAGGGGTAATTACCCCCATTACCCCTCCCGTATATGCGCCCCTGCTCTGAAGATGTTTTGAATTAAAACTTTACAGTAGTAACATTTACTATAGTCTGTCCAACGATAAGATCCTTGACAGTGATAGATGTGTCTGTCATTTTAATTTCAAAGTATTGTAATTATATTTAAAATTTGAGTGACAAGTGATTACTTCAAAATATTGTGAAAAAAACTGTATAAAACTGAAAAAATCTAATCGAGTTATTTCATTTAAAAAAGCGGCATGTGTTAATACAAAACAAAGAAGAACAAAACACCATATACCAAAAAAATATAAAAATGAACTATTTCTTACTTTCAGGCTTCAAGAAACTTCCCGCATTATTATTATTTATCAATATGACCTATGTGCAAATACAAATTTGTAATATTCCACAGGAATAAATAAAACAACATAAATAAAACAAACTGTTTTATTAATAATAACACCGAATTTTATACCTTAAAGGTTGATTAACTAACTTTAATCTAAATTTTTTTAAACCAGTACCTTTTGACATTATTTTTCTGCAGTACTAAAATCCATTATTTACCTATCGTGTGATGTCGTTATTTTATAGCTACTCCAGTTTTTAGTATATGTTTAGTACGATCCTTGTATCATATACTAGGTGCACTCGTACTTGTACTAGTGAAGAGAGGTACTTATCAATGACGAGATGCTATACAAATTTTATTGATGGTAACATTATTGGTGCATAAGACTTTCTGCCCGAGCACCGTGTATTAACTATAAACTGTGCTCTGGGTCTACAGTTAATTTTCCCTCGATTTTTCCTCCACTTGACTTCAAATGACACAAAACACACGTAATAACACGATCACAAAGCATTATCTTTCGAAACGCAGGGTATTTGACATAAGTTGACAGAAAATTATAACCTATAATTTGGCAAGACTTTGACAAGCCTCAAAAATCTAAAGGCGAGTTCATATGCATCGGCGTCCGTTTGTCGTCCATCGTTCCGTCAAACCAATAACATTGAAATATGATCTGTCATTTTTGAAATAAACCAATAAAACTACTTAAAAACAACAAGACACGCCGCATGACGGATTTATTTTTAAACCCATCCATAGTTAACTTAAAAAATATTAGAAATTTTTTTAGTAAAATAAATAGATTGGTATGTGCGTCATCTGTTTTTCTTCTGTCATCGTCTGTCGAAATCTTACCTGAGAAAAAAAACATAAAAAACTGTTACGTTGGCCTGGGTGCCAGAGCACGAGGGTCACAAGGGTAACGAAAAGGCAGATGAAAGGGCCAAGCAAGGCTCATCAATGCCATTCATAGGCCCAGAACCCTTCTGCGGCGTTGCAAAGGCGGCCACGGGAATGGCCACGGAACGATGGGTGGCCAACAAATATCTAGAATGGTGGAGAAACTCACCAGGGCAGAGACAGGCGAAATGGTTCATTGTAGAACATTCGCTAAAATTCACGGTAGACTTGATAAGCAAGGACATAAGGACAGTCAAAGCTGTAGTAGGTCTACTAACAGGGCATTGTAAGCTAAATAGGCATCTAAAACTGACGGGATTGACAGACGAAGCTATGTGTAGGTTCTGCCAATCTGAAGAAGAAACGTCAGAACACATTTTATGTCGGTGTGACAGCCTGGCAAATGTGCGGTTTCCGGTAATAGGCAATGATAGGCCATTGCCAAGGAGCTACATGGAGGGTTCAGTCTCCAAGTTGCTAAACTTTGTGAAAAGTATAGGACCCTATACTTTTATTATATAGCCTAAAAGATCATCAAAATCGGTCCACTAGAACACACTATATAAAACTTTAAAATACAACAAAATTTTAAGGTGCCCGTTTTTCGTGCCGGCGAGTGTAGTTTATCTCATTTAAAAATTGCCTCACCATAAATAAGCTAAACCAAACCAACACAAATACATCGTAAAAGAATATGTAGGCGAAGCACAGGTGTTTTGATAGAGTTGCCAAGGGCAACATATTAGCTTCCAATTTTTCCACAGGCGAACGATTGACTGCCAAATAGGCTTTTCCATCGAACCGGCGTCAATTGTTATCCAACTCTCGGGGCCATTGTAAAAGTTCGCAATGTCTCGAAAGTTATTTTAGATAACGTTTGCGAACTTCAGGCGAGTTCTAATAGAGTTATAGGGAAACGTTTGCGTGTAGCAATATTCTTATTTTGTTTTTTTTACCAACGACAATGTATTTAGAAGTGACGTTGCTCTTCTTTCATTTGAATATTAATTTTGCCGTCGCTATCCGTTCTTGCAATAATATGGTTCCAGTTAGTGGAGTGCTTTAAGCCCTTATGGGATACAAACCTCGGAATTCATTTACTGTGAACGAATTTTTATAAAACTTTTTGCATTGTATTGTTAATAAGATATATTACAAAGTTTACCCATTTAAATTCGTTGTTTTCACTTTAGTATTTAAATAAACACACATACAGGCCCGGCAATGGATCTCTAGGCATAGGAATTACATGCATTGGAATGAAACGCCTATAAAAAGTCTATGCTTAAACAGAGATGGACAACAACTTCCCCGTTTCCACTTCCACTACGACTGTCTACTTAGACAAACGCCAATAAGATAACAAATTTTGGAAATTCCGCCACCTCCCATCCACTCATGATACCCATCTCCCTGCCCTTTATTTATCGCCATTATTTTATTTCCCTTCCCGCGCCTCCGCACCTCGCTATTCCGACTCCCGTCAGTTCATCACAGAGTTGCCAGGTCTACCGGTTTCGTCTGTAAGCTACCGATCTACCGATTTAAAGAAAAATCTAACGATATATTCAACTGCGTCTTTAGTTTTTACAATAGAAGCACTTATAAAAAGCTGACTTATTTGACTAAAAATTAAGCGACTGCCGTGTTGGAATCTGTATAATTTGACTTTATTATTGTTTCATTAAATTTTATTTAGTAATAACACACATACAGGTCATCGTTCTGTCTAGTTGCAGAGTTACAGAGATATTCCTAAAAATCCTTATTACTCCTTATTACTCCTTATTAGGCGCGGTATTGGCGACATGCCCGAAGAAGTTGATATCTTTTGAAAAGATTTTATTTCATTCATCTACTAAAGTTGAACCCATATTTTCCCCAAAAAATGTAAACAAAAAACAAAATTTAAGTTAAGAAACAACCTAAATTCGGACAAATATTTTAGTGATTTTCCCGTCAAAAAAATATATTAATATGAAAAAAGAGTTGAGAGTTGCTACAGCTTTCCCATTGAAATGAAATTAATTTTAGATATCACTGATCAAAATTTGTACAAAGGTAAAAAGTGACTGCTACACTAATTTGTGACTGCTATCCCTACTTGTTATAGTTTTATATGTTTTTATTAATATATTAATATTATTTAATTCAATATTTTTTTTAATATCAAATAATATACCTAGCTATTTCTAATTCTTGTTATATTTATTATATTTGTATTTTATTTGAGTGATCTATTATTACGACACATAGGAATGCTAATTTTGGACTTAAATATTATATTTTATTTCGTTTCTGTACTTTTAATTTTTGTTGAAGATCTACCGAGAATTTTGTTCTCGTATGGAATTATAATCTAACCAACCCGGCAACCCTGTTCGGCTACTCCTTATAAAGTTTTTTTCGGCCTAATTCCTTTGTCACAGCCGCGGCTTTGTCAAGCGCCGCCGCCGACCGACTGTGTCGGGGCGACTGCTAGGAAGATCGTACAGTATTGCCATTTCATAGAATTGCACTTGCTATTTTAGAAATGATTTCAAAGTTTTGCATGTTACTTTTCGTTTTAGAAAGAAGTTATGTGCCTAGAGAAAACATTCTTAAAATTGTTTCGTACTTTATTTAATATTTCATTAAGTAGGCAAGATAATGGGATTAGAAGATTTAGGATTTTGACAAGCCAACATAATTTCGATTTAATTGAATGGCAACACTGTCCGTCCTGTTTCTATTTTTTCGATTCTGTTCTATTAGTAGGCGGTAGCCCCCACACAAGCGTCTTAAAGACCCGCCCGGCGCCCCCTCTCGCAGGGGCTCTCTCGTCGTATCACTTCTATGATCACTTCCCCTATACGATGGTAGGGAAAACACTTTATCCGTCTCTGTTGCACTGCAGTGTATTTTGCAGCCTTACCATCTTTTTTTATCCCATTGAAAACCTCCTATTGCTAATATTCCTTTGCCAGTAGTGTATACAAATGCATACATACAAGATGGCTCCGTATTCCGGAAAAGCTCTGTATCAGGATTCCTATTTGAGATTTTCACTCCAAAACTTTTACAAAATATGTCTTTAATGGTAGTTCACATTTCAAAAATATTTTTATAGATATACAGGGTTGCTATAAAATTTCGGTTCCAAAAATACTTTAATACCATAGAGTATACTAAATGGTTTTTGAATTATGACCACGTCCATGAGGATGTCAATCTACACGTCCAGGAACCTTCGTATGAGAACTTCTAATCGAGACGATCAACTTATTGTAAGTTTATCGCTAAGAAACCGCCGCGCCGTTTGCCAGCTTTTCAAATTGATAATGAATTGCACTAAGTGCAATAATATACTTTTCCTTAAGCCTTAAAGAACGTACATATTAGCTAACGGACTATAAGAAGAAGATTAAACGAATCAAATCTTATGTCAAGAAGGCCTGCTTCGGGACCAGAACTTACCAGATGTGTTGACTAGACCAAAAAGCAAAGGCATGTAAATGTCTTAATGTAAAAATTACGAAAAATGTTACTGTCTTCTTCAAAACCGAATATTTCCAACAAAAATAAAGCTAATGAGAAGAACTAAAAACAATCTATCGATAAAGGATGTATCTAGATGATAAAATTATTTTTAAATTTCTTGCTGTTTTAACATATTCCACTTTGAAAAAGCAAATGATCTAGCTAGAAAAGGAGCGAACACTCCACTAACTGGACCAGAACCGTTCTGTTTTCCAAACGGGAACCAACTGAAAGCGGAACTGAAGAATCTGGAAGACTCCATCCGTAACTTGGAATGGGTGTCCCCCAACGGTCTAAGACACTCGAAAAAGTTCCTTAGAACTTATGACCGAGGAAAATCAAAGGTTTTCCTTGATTTAAGTAAAAACAATCTTCGGATTGTCACGGGGTTTCTAACAGGACACTGTCTCCTCAACGAACACCTCAGTAGGCTGAAACTGAGAAACAACGGCGAATGCAGATTTTGTGGGGAAAATGGGGAAACACCAGAACACCTTATCACTGAGTGTGCCGAGACGACGACCATTCGTGCCATGAACCTTGGTACGTCTGATGTCGAGGATGGAGAGCTAGCCTCTGTGGAGCCGTCTCAGATACTGGCTTTTCTTAAAGCCCTGAGACTGTATGATGAGTTATAACTCGTTATAGCTCAAGAAAGGGGAACACACAATAGATCTATAAGGTCGCGGTGATTAACTCCCCTCCTAAACATTCTACATTCTACAACATATTCCACAGGGTGTTTCAAACTTTCACCAAAATATCAACATTTTGTTTTCCCTCGTATAATTAACAGATGGGGAGTTTCATTTTTAATTTAGAAAAAGATACTAAAAAGTCAAATAATTTGGCTACACACTGCTTAAAAAATCATCAAAATCGGCCCATTAAAACAAAATATATTAACCTTTAAATATATCAAAGTTTTAAAGTGCCCATTTTTCGTGCCAGTGAATGTATTTCAAAAACTATACATTTTAGTCATATACTTTTCTAATGAACCAAACCTTTATTTTTTTACTAGAATCCAAAAATCAATTAATATATACGGTGTTCCATTACAAAAAACATATGATGATATACTTTGATGTGTAACTTTTTTTGGGGACACCCTGTAGAACTCTACATAATTTTAGAAAATGCTTTAAATTGACTTACATATTTTTTTTATTTCTTATAAAATTTCACTTCAATATAAACTTCTGTTCTCCTTGCAAAAACCACCCTCTATAATTCGATTTTAAGCCAAATTTCAATGATTAGAATATAAGCAGAATAGGTATAGCTTATGCATTAGATTTATTTATTTCAACAAATTTATTTTAAAATAAGAATTAAAAAAATCAAAAAATTAAGAACGAAATAATTAAGAATTTACTAAAATTACTAAAATAAAAAATTAAAAGCAACGAAAAAAAATGGGTAAACATTTTAGTATTTTATCTATTAACACAATACAGAAGGTTTCACATTAATACATTCGTAGTAATTGAATTCCGAGGTAAAAGTCTCTGGGCACTCTACTAAGTATAACAACCCAAGTTCGTTCAAAAAAGATGAAGAGGTAATATTTTGGCCAACTGTATGAAAAACAATTTAAATGAAATAAAGGAACCTAAGTTGTGTTAATAATATTTTTATTGTGATTACCTCGGATGCGCCTCGACAGATGCAATATTTTGGGAAATTTGAGGAGAATAGGCTATGTAAATGAAACGCTAAATTTGTAAATAGCCCCTCTTCAGTGGGACTATTTTTTTTTCGATTTATTATAATCCAGTAGCTGGTGCCAGTCTCACTGGTACCTACTACCCTACTAAGAAAAATGAATAAAATTAAGAACGTATATATATATATATATATATATATATATATATATATATATATATATATATATATATATATATATATATATATATATATATATATATATATATATATATATATATATATATATATATATATATATATATCCTAATTAAGAGGCAATGTATACTGCTATCAAAACTTATGCCGAACTGGTCCGTTATGGGGGAAACCAAGCGCAGAATGTTGGCCGCCGTGCAGACGTCTACCATTCTGTATGCTTCCGAGGTCTGGGGAAGGGCCGTTGAAGTGAAGAAGAATAGGGAAAGGTTAAGGGCAGTTCAAAGGCGATTGGCGCTGCGAATATGTCGAGGGTACCGCACTATATCAGCAGATGCGGCAGAAGTAATTAGTTGCATGATACCGATAGATCTTCTAATACAAGAGAGGATGCAGAGAAAGGCGTGTCCGGATAGATCGCGAGAGTATAACCGGGAAAAAATACTGAACACATGGAGCGACAGATGGAAACACAATGTAGACGGGAAAGCGCAGTGGACAAGACAACTTATACCACATATAAGAAACTGGATAGACCGGAGCCATGGAGAAGTTACCTACGCTATGACACAATGTTTATCAGGACACGGATGCTTCAAGAATTACTTATATAAAATGAAACTTACCGATAGTCCAAAATGCATCTACGGTGACCACGATAACGACACAGCAGAGCACACAATCCTGGAATGCAAAAGGTGGACCTATGAAAGAAATAAATTAATGGAGAGTCTAAATACAGAGAAACTAACTTACACTAACTTGGTTCCAACGATGCTTAAGTCAAATGAGAACTGGAAAGCAGTCCGGGAATATATGGAGGCGCTGATATCTGCAAAGGAAAACGAAGCCAAAAGGTTTGGAAAGTAAAAAAAAAGAAGAATAATTTGAGTGTACTTACCATACTGCTCTAGTACTGCTTTGTACTTACCACACTCGCTAGTGTCCAACTTTGACTGAAGTGCTCAATTACCTGTAACATCACAATAAAACTGCCTCCCCCAGAAGTAATGCCGAAAGGTAGTTCCTTGGGGAGATACTCAAAGCGGTTTGTGGAGGTTTTTTAGTCGGTAAGGTACCTCAACCACCCCGACAGTACCACTACGGTCTCTGGTTTGCGTGATTTTTCCCCACGAAAAAAAAAAAAAAAAAAATATATATATATATATATATATATATATATATATATATATATATATATATATATATATATATATATATATATATATATATATATATATATATATATATATATATATATATATATATATATATATATATATAATGTCTCGTTAATATTAGACTGACAGTTAAAACCAATTTTTATTTTACTTTTGAGCCGTGTGCTATTGTCCCATTTTTCGATTCAATTCATTCGGATCTGAAATTTTTGATAAATGCTTCTACTAATCTGCCGCGTAATGCTCCAAAACGAAATATACGGATAGTTTATGTTTTAACCGCCCTATAATCCGACATTTTGTAAATTATGCGTCACCATTACGTACCTACACCGTACACTCGTAAAAATAACAATAAATGCGAGTGAACACGATAGCTCATTTATTTCTAATATCCCCAAGCTTTGGTCCCATTAGGGCAAATGGCACGTCTTTAGGTTTATCGAAGGTTTAAAGGATTTTAATTATTATGAAACTATTATTTTTAATAAACAATAATAATTTAAAAGTTTTATTTTTAGTTTTATAATTTATATAAGTGATAACAAATTCTATATTTTCTTAAAGGACTTGGACTTAATATGTAGAAGATACTTTTATTTACAAACCTTTCCCTTTTTTTACTGTATATTATAATTTATCTTAGTGAAATATTTTTTTTTCTATAGCAACTGTTAAAATTGCCTTATATCTATCAAAAATAGTAGATAAAATAGTACTTTAACCGCAAGGGTAGATTAAATGATACTTTAACAGCGGGGATAGATTAAAAACTTTATTTCTTCTCAAACGTTTTTTAATTGCTTCCATTTTTAAAAATTTTTGTATTCCTTTTCATAAGTTATTCGAGATTTAAATGGAAGTAGTTTGGATATGGCGTTTGTCGCCTCAGCCTGAATATCTGTTGGTAATTTACTTATTTCATTTTGAGCCATTTCTGGCTCCAATTCAATCAGCAATCGACACGAAAGAGAATTAAAACATATTGACTCAAAACTGACAACTAAAGAGACAGCTTTGTTTACTTGTCAAATTACATAGAAACCAACGCCACCCAGCACAATATTTTTTTTCTACTCGTAATAAATTGCTTGAAATAATAATTCCTAAATATTTTTTAAAACGTAAAATATTATTTTATGCACGACGATAAAATTGCATTATCGTCTCCCGAAATTAATTAATCTTTTCGGTCGAATGGTATTTTATCGTCTTGTATAAAAAATAACTATGTTTAATCTTTTCAAAATAAACCTCTGAAATTTTTAAATTTTATTTTACGATACTTTTTATTCAATAAAGGGTTTAAGTCGCAAAAACATCAAAGCAAAACAAAGACACGGCAAAACCTGGATGTTTTAAAGAAAGTTAATACTTTATAAACATTTTAATCCAGATGAAACGGCGAAACATTTAAAGAAAGTTTATTTTTTCATCCTAAATTCTTCGTTTTGAAATACTGTTGTGTTAATTTTATTCCCAACAAATAAATTTTGGTTTAAGACGAATAAATTAGGCGTTTCATAAATATATTATTTATATATATAGTATTTATATTATTATATATAATATTTAGAGTTTATTCTGAGAAACAAAGTGTGAATCATAATTCACACAATTATGAAATATTGCCATTAATCTAAAATCAAGTAACGATTACTATTCCAAACATTCAAACACATAATGTGACGATCGCCTTTTGACACAAAAGGTACAGGGCGAGTAATAAATAAGTGCAAATATTTTTAGATTATGAGGTTTTTTTCGGAAGTAATTGCCCAAGTGCATCAAAATTACCGATAATTTTTCATGAAAGCATGTTGTCTAAAAACTGCATGAGTTTATATTCATATTTTGCCATAAGAGCCCGACTCCGAAGGCGACTCCTTTTTCCATAATTTTTTTGAATAGCCTTCTTAGAGTGCCGTCTTCATTGTTTATTGAAGGTTGGCAACAATCTCGGCGAACATCTGACGATCTTGGGCAGCTCGATATAACAAGTGTGCATCCATACCCGTCCAATCTCTGATATTTTTCAACCATGAATATTTCTTTCTACCTATATCCCGCTTGCCCTCAATTTTTCCCTCCATTATCAATTTTAACAGTTCATATCTACTTCCACGCATTATATGACCCAGATAGACTCTCTTACGTGTCTTGGCTATGTGCACTAATTCTCTTTCGCACTGGGCTCGCATCAGCACCTCTTCGTTTGTGACATGTGCCGTCCAAGGCATTTTGAGAAGTCTACGAAGAATCCACATCTCAAGGGCTTCTATTCTGTTAATGGTGTTACCTTTAGAGTCCATGATTTACAGCCATACAACAAAACCGGGTGTACATAGCACTTCACAAACCGGTATCTAAGATTCAGACTTAGGGTGGCATTACACAGTAATGACCGCATCAGGTTAAAATTGGCTCTTTAGAATAGACTTACTGGACATATATTCGGTTGACCTCTATTTATGACCAGCCATTTTGACGGAGCACAAGGTTTATCTCCTCCTTGAGTGGTTTTATCGAATATCGGGTTGTATTCAATGCGACCGGTGGGTTGTTCTATATTATCAATATCATCCAAACCAAACCAAAACATTTTCCTCCTTCTCCTCCTCGCCATGCCAATTCGTGGGATAATACAAAAAATATTTTTTTTTGCAAACCATAATGGACATTCTTCATTACAATTTCGTACCATCAATTTGAATTCTTCGTATTTGAGTGCCTTAGAGCTTTTTTTCTTTTTAGAGGATCCATCTGCAATTCCTTCCTTTTGGCACTTTTTGCCTCCCGGGATATTTTAAATTCGGTGTCAGTAAAAGGATTAAATTTAATATTATATTTTTTGGTATTTTTCCATTAATAGGTTGGCTGTTACATGGCCGTTTTTCCTTTTCATATTAAATGCCCAATCGGTCAAAATATTGGCCAGTGCCCATGGTACAAAGAAAACAAGGTATGATCGATAGCGGCTCCAATTTCGTTAAGTTTGCGCATACCACCTGTGACGTTATACGCCATACAAAAAAATATCCATATTGTTCAATTGCCACTAATAAAAAAAAGACCTAAAATAGGGAAGAATTAGGACATAACCCCAAAAGTTATGTTTTGACATCGAGCTTGACATTTGAAAAATTATTTCACATTTTGACACAATCAAAATTCACAGATGACACAATTTGAAATTGGCGCGCAGAGCTTGCCGACCAATAGTGCCGTTCACCTGTGACGTAGTGACCAACCTGCGCAATATCATACCTTGTATTCTTTGTATCATGGCCAGTGCCGAGATTGAGATGTTCGCATCCAAAATGTAGATTCTATCTTTTATAAAGTCCATAAACTGTTTCCATACATACTGGTTATTAATTATAGTGTTCTTCGGCTTACTTTCGGCAACTTTTTCTTCAATTGCACTTAAAGAATCGTTTCCAAATCGGGACATGTTTAGAATACCTATTAAAAATACTTTACGTCTAAGTGACAAATGTGTCATTGTCACTTAGACATTCTGCGGGAAATTTTCGCCGGGTAATTTTCGATTTTCGCCCAAAATTACGTGCTTCATATAGGATTTTTTGTACATGAGTGAAATTTTTGAAATTTTTTTTAGTTTTTAGTTAAAAAACATAATTTCTTGATAATACGACAACATAAGTAGTAGATTAAATATACAAGAAAGAAACCCCACAAAAGATCCAATGGTTCTCAAAATTTAAGTAAAAAAAAAATTTTTTTTGAAATTTTGAAACTATATTAACTCGGTTATTTTGGACTTATTTGAAAAACGGTAAGGAGAAAATATACCAGCCTTGAAAATATTTGCACTTATTTAGGACTCACCCTGTATAATGATATATTTTTTTACTGTAGAACAACGTTTATAGAGCACATACATAAAAGGAATAAGAATAGTTGGATTAAGTTAAGATAGAGATAAAGTTGATATATTTAAATAAGAAAAAACTCAGTAAGTGAGGCTAATAAAACTACTTTTTCAAATTTGTCAAGCTTTCAAGAATTTTATTCCCATCATATGGACAGTTTGACTGAGTCAATTAGTAAAAAACATCCTCTGCACAAAAAAGGCCTTAAAACTAGCATCATATGATTTGGAATTTTAGCTTGACAAATTTGAAAAAGTAGTTTTATTAGTCTATGTGGTGATTATTGACTGCATCCTCACTTAGATTTTGAGTTTTTTTCTTAACTTAGTCAGTCACGACTAACCTGTGCTATATTTAAGTATAACTTCTTCTTTTTCTACTTATTTGAGATCTAGTCGATCTGTTAGTTTTAAGGTTGCCTGTGTAGGAGTTCTTGGGAGATGGACTGCCAACTGTCTTTCCATCTTTTTGGAGGACTGTCTCTTACTCATGGGCTTCCCTTCAAGAGATATGCGTGGTAGCCTGTTTTCTTCCATGCATTTTACGTGTGCGAACCATTATCTTTTTCTTTGCCTACCCCATCTCACTACGTCCTGTATTCCACATTGTTGTCTGATATTTGTGTTTCTAATTCTGTCTCTTCTAGTCTTCCCCTTTATGGTTCTTAGGTTCTTCATTTCAGCGACTCTTAACATGCTTTTGGTTTTGTTTGTTTCCTCTCGGATTTCTATGCCATATGTCATTATTGGTCTGATGCAGGTCTTAATTTTGCTGTCTGTTCTGTAACGTTTTTAGTTCGTTACATGTCTTTTTTATATATAATATATGATGTCTGGCCTATCATCACCGGATTCCCTCTCGTTCAGGCCGGATAGTTTATTTGACGCGTAATTTTTACGTTTCCTAGTCACCAACCCTGTTATCGTTCGACACAACCCTGTTACTATTCTGTGGAGGCGCGCGCTGTCAACATCGCTTCTGTCAACTCTCTCTGTGCTTAACCTCACTTTGTTTTGACGCTCTGTTGTATCCCAGCTTTTAGAAATGGTGATTATTTAAATCTTGCTGTATAATCTGAATCAGCTGCTATTTCGAAGCTACAGGGTAGAGTTACGGATGTCCCAACTTGTATTTGTGTTTTGCTGGCACGTTGGCGTCCCTTTTCTTTTGTCCTCCAGAATGTCACATGGAAGAAAGGACATGTTGTTTATTATTTATTGAGCCCTCGGAAGTATTTCGAGGGTCCAAGGTACAGACTGTGTCCAAGGTACGGACTGTGTCCAAGGTACGGACTATTTCCAAGGTACGGACTGTGTCCAAGGTACGGACTATTTCCAAGGTACGGACTGTGTCCAAGGTACAGACTATTTCCAAGGTACGGGTAGTGCCTTATGTACAGACATTATCTTATGTACAGATGTCCTGTGGACGAGTGTCCCCAGTAAGAACGATTTTTTCTTACATCTAAGTGCCACAGCGTGGATGTAGCTTGAGTCCCATGCTGCTTCACTCCCATTTCTAAGCCTAGTCAGTAGCTACGGCTGTAAGGATTCATGGTGTCCTCAATCTGGCCCCTTTGTTGTTTTGACCAACAGGATCGCCGACAGACAGTACAGAGATGCTAGACCACCTCACGCTGCTACTGTTTGAAGCAAGGTTACATAAAAGAACAGCTAAGTGTATATTTAAGTTCTAGTTTTACATCTAACATCTAAAATATTTTCAGTCTTAAACAATAACGTACATCTTAAGTAATATCGTACAGACTATGTTCAGTCGTTAGATTGTTAAGAACATTCATGTCGATATAATCTTTAAAATATAATTTAGATCTTAGGTTTCATTGCATTACGTCTTGTAATGGTATTACTTTTATAGATATTATTGCACTATTTTAATAGATGGATAATCAAACATAGATTCTAGAATCTACAGGTTGTAACATCTTCGATTTAGCATCATATGGAGTATATCGAATTAATTAAAGTAATGCTACATTTCATATTTTCTCTTAAACTTTACATGTCCTGTATTTTATCGTAGTTGTTTTTTCATTGATATTTAGTACGACTCTTACCACCACTTTCTTTGTCATATAACCACTATATATTTACTAGAACTCTAGAATATCATGTATCAGCAAAGAACGTCATGAATAAATCTAGTCATTAGTTTTAAGTATTATACAACTGTGTTTTCTTTCTCTGTACATGCCTGGCGCCCAATATCTGTATTTTTTTGTTTATTGTTATTAATTAGTTTTCTTTCCAGTGAAATACCTTATCCACGACTGCTCTCCGATGAAAAGCTGCCGTTCGCAGTGGTAGTGGTTTAAAAAACGCTACAGTTCGCATGAGGAAAGGAGTTTTTCCACACTATTTGCATCAGAGTTTCTGACATGGCCGTTGCTCTGTTTATTTGGCTTCTCAAATCTTTCTCTGGATCATGGTAGTACGACTTATCTATTCCTATGTATCTAAACTGTGATACATGCTCAATAATTTTGTTTTCTAGTACTAGTTGGCAGAGATAATCATATTTAAAGTAAGTATAACCACTGTATACAGGGTGTTTCAAAACAAATGCGAAAAACTTCAGGGGGTGATTCCTTGTTCAAAATAAAGGGTAGTTTGCTTCATAAACGTTGGGTCAAAAGTCAACCATTAGGAAGATATCGCGGTACAAAGATGGCGGAAAAATAATGTTTTTATTTTTTATCTTGAAAACGAAAAGAGATAGACTAATAAAATTTTATGGAAGCATTACTGTTATGAAAAAACACTTTCTGGTAATTTTTTCACTTTTTTAAAATGAGTGGAAGGGGTTGAAATAAACTACCCTTATCATTCTTGTTAACGAAATTTAAATAAAAATCTTATCTAACACATGCAAAAAAATTAATTTGGATAGTTTAGTTTGTTTAGAAACTTTTTTATCTCTTGTATTTTTTTGATAAAACTCACCGATTTGAAATTAAAAAATAAAATGTAAAGCATTACATGCCAGGACAAAAAACATTTTCTGATAAAGAATCTAGTGGGCTGCTGTAATTTTTTTAGGAAAAAATCTAGTCGGCCGCTGTTAACTTTTTAGGATGTTCCTAATATTATTTTATTTGACATTACTCTACTGCAATACGTTATTATCTAGATGATTATTATTATCGTTATTATCACTAGATTCTTAATCTAAAAATGTTTTTTGTCCTGACATGTAATGCTTTACATTTTATTTTTTAATTTCTAATCGGTGAGTTTTATCAAAAAACACAAGAGATAAAAAAAAAGTTTCCAAACAAACTAAACTATCCAAATTAATTTTTTGCATGTGTTTGATAAGATTTTTCTTTAAATTTTGTTAACAAGAATGATAGGGGTAGTTTATTTCAACCCCTCATTTTAAAAATGAAAAAATTACCAGAAAGTGTGTTTTCATAACAGTAATGCTTCCATAAAATTTCATTAGTCTATCTCTTTCGTTTTCAAGATAAAAATAAAAACATTATTTTTCCGCCATCTTTGTACCGCGATATCTCCCTAATGGTTGACTTTGACCCAACGTTTATAAACAAACTACCCTTTATTTTGAACAAGGAATCACCCCCCTAAAGTTTTTCGCATTTGTTTTGAAACACCCTGTATATTAGAATTAAGTCTAGGATGCTTTTTGAAATTTCCGTTATATCCCAGTCTTTGTAAATAAATAAATATTAAGTTTTATCAGTGATTTTGTTTTCGACAACACAGTTTAATTTAATTCTCTTCTCCTTCATAAAGGAAATTAACGTTTTGATCAATAACATGGAAAACTCAGAACCACAATCTTAACCCATTAAGGCCCAAATGCAAATTAATAATAAAATACCCAATTTTATTAGAAAAAGTAACTCAGTTGGGTGTAAGTAATAGTTAGAAATATAAAAAAATGGCAATCTGGGCTTTTAGGAATGCAATATGGCGCCGTACTCAAATAAGTACACTGGGCTAATGGGTGTATAAAAATACTACTCCTTTAATACTACAAAACTATATCTATTTAAAGTATTTTTAACAAAATAAGTGAAAATATACTAGTTATTTTTGTTATACCTATACAAATAAAAAACTTAGGTCATAAATAAAATATTTTTAAGTATGATATTTCTCAAAACACTCTCTTTCTACGCAAAGTGTAACAATGCACTTTTTACAACGCCATCTAATACGCAAATGGCACACGCTACATCTAAGCTGTTTCTCAATCTTCTCTGGGAAGTGACCAACATTGTCATATCTCACAGCACCAGGAACTTGACATGGTCGATTAGTTTTACGAGTTTTATTGTTCAAGCGGAGATAATACCGAGCAACATATCTTGTAAAGTCAAGAAGGCTAATTTTTTCTTCCGGCGAGGCACAAATTTGATGTAACTTCCAGGAATTTGTCATGGTTACATTGACCATATGAGTGAATAAACACCACCACCATTTCTTGCCCCTTATGCTTATTCTGTAAGTATTTGTTGCCTGGTCATTCAAGTCAACGCCGCCCATTCCAGCATTATAATTTTGAAAAACCAAAGGTTGTTGGACCGTAGTTATCTCCTTTTTGGCTCGCGACCATCGCTTGACGTAGTTGAGAGGTTCAATAAAATCGTGATTACTAGCCATTGAGCAAACACTATTGTCTTTCCATTTCACAATCAGTAAGTTATTCTCACAGTTAAATCTATAGTCGTATGTGCCCCTTTCCTCTTTGTCCATCATTTTAGAAGACTGAATGTTACAATTCTTCTGCCGATTTTCACGAATAGTGCCTGTAGCACGTATACCTTTAGCTGTCAATTGGTTCATGAGACGAAGAGTGGTAAAAAAATTGTCAAAGTACACTATGTGGTCAGCTGGGTTGTCTAGATGTTCTAGCAATGAAATTACCACATCAGCACCAAGACCAAGTGATTGCCCCTTCTTCTCACTGTTTTTGCCACAATAGGTGTCAAACGCGTAGCAATACCCGGTTGAACTGCACAACATCCAATCCTTGAATCCGAAGCGGACTGGTTTTCCGCGGATAAATTGTTTGGCGGAGTGGTGCCCAAAATATTTCACCATTGCTTCATCCACGCTCAGAGATTTATGAAAAAATCCCCACTGTCTAAAATTTTTGTTCAAAATGTCCATAAGGGGCCGTAACTTGAACATTTTATCATTTTTATTTATTTTATCATTATCTGCAAAATGTAGGTATCTTTTTATTTCTAGAAATCTATTGCGTGAGATAGATCCCGAAACAATTTTGACACCTAAATCTTCATCTAAAGACCAATACATCCTCTGTTGTGGCAATTTGTGATACCCAGAGAGCAACAAAATTCCAATGAAAATTTTCATTTCTTCCATGGTAGCAAAAAAATCATGATTATTTTTCTGTCGAGAGTAAATAATTGATTGCTCTATCATAAGTTGGAACACATTATCGTCAAACAGTTTCTCAAAAATTTGCACTGGATTATAGCCACGTAAACTTTCCTTTACTTTTTCTAAACGATCATTAGCGCCATTTTCTGTGTCACGTGAGAAAACATAAACCGGCTCAATTTTCTCCCATACAGGATTTCTCTCTTCGGCACGAGGACGCTTGCTGACAAATATTGATAATGGCTCGTCGTCACTGTCACTCCATTCGTCTGTATTGCCAAAATTTACTTCAATATATCCGGGCACATCGTTTGGAATATGGCTTTCCATAATATTATCATCATCAAACTCTTCTTGATCGGTGAGAACATCCGGTTCTGGTGGCAGGACTATTACATCAGCCTCGTCTTCGTGACTCTCAATTGCATCCGCAGCTTCTTGCAATGTAGAAAATATTTTTCGACCATAAAAACTTGTGGTCGTTATTGGTTGAAAGTCGTCATCCATTTCTGAAACAAAACGTAGCTTGAAATTAAAAATTCATACTTGAGCCCACTGTACTCATTTGAGTACATCCGTGTTTGGCGCTGATTCACGTTTCAGGAAATGAGGTTATGAATCTATGGCTAATTTTTACCACTTGTTTAATACATATAAAATAGATATTTGGCGTAATTTGTCAATAATTATACAAATAGCCTCCTAAATATATTATATTCACTTTACTTACCAGGTTCAAAATAAGTCATATTTTAAAACTGTAACTAATCTTTTCAAAACACACCAATACCTGTCAACTATCAGTAAACACTGCCCAGAGATTAATAAAATATGGCGCGATAGCTAACAACTTAATATATTGCCCATCAGATGGCAGAGTTTGTCCAAAATAACTGTACTCATTTGAGTACGGCGGGCGTTAATGGGTTAATTAAGTCGGTTATAGAACGAGTTCTCACAGAACCAGATTATAACACTTGAAATTATGAAAATTTTAATTAAACCCTGGTCGACTGATATTTCAAAAATTTTAGCATCATCCAGCGGAAGTGTAAATGGCATTCGTGAAACTTTGGAATGCTAATTTCATCTTGTTCTGAAAGAGTATATTAGTTAAAGCTGTTATATATTATTTACGTGAAAAAGTTCTACAGAAAATTTAAACAAGGAGAGCAGTAAATAGCACTGGGGTTTCGGCAGCATATTCTGCAGGTAAAAATAAGTAAAAAAGTTCGTATGAATGTATGTCCTATATTGTGTACTTTTCGAGATACAGGGTGTAGAAGTTTTATTTTTATTATCGATTTTTAATAATTTCTGAAGTTATTTCAATATTTGAATTAAAATTGGTGTCTGGGAATTTTTTGACATGAGAAATTTGATTTTGATGTCAATATTATGAATTCTATTTGTAGGGGGTGCCAGGTGCCACCTACATGTGTTTTAACTGTTTTGAAGAGTAATAACTCTTCGTCCGTATCTGTATAAAAGTACTGAGTAAAAAAATATACATTTCCGTGACTTTCTACATAAAAAATGTCTCTTGGTAAAAATCGCTACGAGTAATTGTTCTCAAGGTATTTAGAATAACAACAATAAATAAATTTAATATAAAAAATAAACGCGCTGAGTAGATAGTTTTGATTATTTTTTAGTTTGATAGATAGATAGTTTGACTGAAATAATAAATTCAGGAAATTTTTATTTTTTTAAATTAATGACAAATTTTTCTGCGAAGAAATGATGATGACACAAAAAATGTCGCAAATGGATATTTTTTTACTCAGTAGTGTTATACATGTACGGACTAAATGTTATTACTCTCCAAATCAATTAAAAAATATGTAGGTGGCGCTCTCTACAAGTAGGAGTCATATTGGCATCAAAATGAGATTTCTCATGTCAAAAAAACTCACAGGCATCAATTTTCATCCAAATATTTACGTTACTTCATAAATTATTTGGAAAAAATCGAAATAAAAATGAAATTTCTACATTCTGTATCTACGATACTCAGCATTTTAGTACATACATTTATACGAACTTTTTTACTTATTTTTATCTGCAGAATATGCTGCCGAAGTTTCTGGTATACAGTTCGGACCACCCTGTATAAACCGAATTTTATGTAAACACTAGCGTGTACCCGCGACTTTGTTCGCGTCGAATTAATCATTTGTAATGGTGATGATAAAGCATAGCAAGAATTTCCATTAACATACAAACTGGATAAATTTTCTCACATTTATGTCAGCATGAAAAAAAAACAATATGGCGATATTATTATATAACTTGGTAATATTTGAGGGGTAGTTTCATCTCGTTGGAATTTGAGTTTCGAAAAATCCGTTTGCCAAAAATAAGCTTTTTACGTCAAGCAGTTTAAGCAGAATCGTGGTTAAGAAATTACCCAACTTTTTGGAACACCCTGTATGATTTTTTAAAAAATTTCAAAATATGTAAAAAAACAAAATAAATTATGCGTGTCCAAAACCTTGTGGCAAGTGAAAAAATGCTGAAACATCTAGAAATAATAAGAAAAAACAGCAAATTGGTCGAAGGAATTTATCCTTATCATTTACTCTGATAAATGTTTAAATAAACTTTTCAAATTTCAATCCTTCATATTTTTTCAATGATTAGACCGATTTTCAAAAACGAAGCCGAAAAGTATAGAGAATGGAAAGCCCTTTTCATTGCGGTACCACTTGACCCCCCTTTCCATTTGAAAAAAATTGGGGGATGACACCCCCGCTTAGAGGGTTGAAGATTGTGCAATCATTTTTGGGGCAAAAGTTGTCCCCCTCACAAACAAAATTGACGTGTTTTTGAATTTTCTGAAAAATAAATTATCCTGGCCGTTATGCCTTGCGGAGCGTTTTCGATGGGCCACCCTGTATTAGTATAGATTAACAAAAATCCTTAGAAACACACTCTAAAATATAATCTTCAGGAATATTGGCAGCGAACATCTCCTCGAAAAACAACACCGCGCTTTAGAAAAACCATAAATTCAGTTGTTTTCGAGGAAGTCGTAATGGACGGGTCCGTTTCAAGGCTAACGCGATTGGGTGACACACGGAAACTATCTGCGAAAATTTATTGTCGGTGTACAAGTTTCACCAAGACTAGCTACGTGTTTAAAACTATTTATATGATTTTTCTTTCCCAAGTGAATCGCGGTAGTTTGCAGATTAAGATATTTGGAAGTTTTGAGAGAACGAAATTTTTCCGATAAATTTTCGAAATTGATTTGAGCGTAAATAACGACAGTTTTAAAATATTTTTGCTATTGAGAACCTGACATATTTATTACAGCCAAAAGACAAATTGATTTAGAAGTAAAGTATGTCTTCCTTTACAACCAACTGAAAGCGGAACTGAAGAATCTGGAAGACTCCATTCGTTATAACGCTACCTTGGGTGAAAAAGTTTATAATGGGAACTCAGGTTCACCAGGTCCCGTTACAATCCAGTTACAATCCAATACAGTTCCAGCTAGCTCAGTAAATAATTAAGTAAAATATATGCACAGAACAAGAGATATCAAAAGGGAGGTGTATGGAAAAAGTGTACTGATTGAAAAGTCTAAAATATACTGGACTCGTTTAATAAATATTAAATTTAAAGTTAAAACAAATTGCCAAGATCTATCATAAAATGTAGCAAATATTTAAATACGAAATAATGAAATATATATATACTAGTAAAAATGAACTATCCGTAAAATAAATTAAATCATGAATAGTATCACAAAATATTGTTGTGACTAAACTGTGAACAACCCTGATGCGTATTTGTGATTATGATTAAAGGTCTATAAAGAATAAAATGAAATTTAAATGTAAAAATCCCCTGGTATACCAAGTTCACATACGATCGTATATTTAATGTAACAAATTTTAATCAATCATAAACGCAATAAAATAAGAGATGATTAAAGTCTTATCTGTCATCCGGTGGTCGTTCCAGTCAGTCCATGAGAAAATCCAGATTGCCGGTCTTCAGTGTCACAGTGGCATGCCTCGTCACAGTGGCATTCACGTTATAATGGCATTAGTTGCAGTACCAAATCCAGTACAAAAAAAATTGATAAAAATCTTAAGCTAAACCGTAATCATCACTAAGGAGTAATAGCTAAGGAACAAGAAAGAAGAAAGAACCCTTTCCACCATGCGGACCTTCCAAGACAAGATGGCGTCTCAACACATGTTACTCCATGGAAAAGGGTTCCTTAACTGTCCTCGTACTCATCCCAGTACGTCCACGCACCCATCTACAGCTCCTGTCCTCCAACCAACAAAGATATCCCTTTTCAAGGTTTTCCCCGGAATTCCAACTACACAGGCCGAGCTCAATTTCTTGCCAATCGGTCTTCTCGACCCTCAATGAATCCCAATTTCAAAATTTCACTAGAATTTCTTTCTTTTATTTTCGACAGAGATCAGAAGGCTTCCCCTGCTTTCACCAAGATGGTTCAAAGTCGAAAAAGGACGCGTGTTTGCAAAATCCGCAAAAGTCGTTGGACTCCAAGATACCAACCCAGAATCCAACACTGGCAACCAGTAAAACAAAAGACCCAAAATAAAATTTGACATAAAATTTTATTTAATGCATACTAATTGAGTAAAACATTTTATTACATCATAATAAAATTATAATAATCCATATATGAACATAATATCTTCGGAAAATTATTAATACATTTTCCGATCATATATAAAAAACCGTTTAAAAAGATCGAAAACTTAATTTACAAAGATCCATCTGTCAACCTTCCACGCTGGTGTCACACGATCAGCTGACAAACAATTGAAACGTGAGTCTGTAAATCGTAATATAAACAAGATGAAATTTAGGGAAAAATCAACTATAATCAGGTAAAACCAATTGATTCCACAGAGGAAAAATACATAATAAAATCCTTAACCCATATGTATATTGCAGACCCAATATTCCCACTTGATTTGCGTTGAAAACAGACATAAGATAATCACATCAAGTCTATGTTCAAGAATCCTCCGAAGAAATATGCCAAGAAAATTATCCTAACACAAGCATAAGTCTAAATAAAGAATTAGTAACCACTGTAGAAAGAAAGGTAGTTTTAAACAGACAAATTGATATTATATTAATGAGGTTTGATATTACAGTTATCGGAGACAACTCCATCCAAAGAAATTGTTGTGATGATGAGACTTATAGATAAGATATTATTAGAAGTTATATGTACAGTTAAGAAGTAAGCTAATTAAACGTTATTATTCAAGTTATTCAAGTAAGTTTTAGTTTTATTCCTAAAAATAAGCAAAATAAGTAAAATAAGTTACGGTGAAATTTTAAACCGTAACACCGTAACCTGGAGTGGGTGTCCTCCAACGGTCTAAGACACTCGAAAAAGTTCCTCAGCACTTACGACCGAGAAAAATCAAAGGTTTTCCGTGATTTAAGTAAAAACAATCTTCGGGGATTGTCACGGGGTTTCTAACAGGACACTGTCTCCTCAACGAACACTTCAGTAGGCTGAAGCTGAGAAACAAAGGCGAATGCAGATTCTGTGGGGAAAATGGGGAAACACCAGAACACCTTATGCCATGAACTTTGGTATGGCTGATGTCGAGGATGGTCTCAGATACTGGCCTTTGGTAAAGTCCTACTGTATGATGAGTTATAACTCATGAAAGGGGAACACACAATAGATCAGTAAGGTCGCGGTGATTAACTCTCCTCCTAAACATTCTACATGTCTTCCTCTAATTTTTATACAATTTCTATGATATCGAACGGAAGAATTTACGTTTACCCGATTTGCGTTTGTACTCGAGATTCACGTCGGCTAGTCGGCTGGTCAGGCAGTACGCAGTTGCAGTTGTGCTTGGATGGGTCGACTATCAAAATGTTGATCTAATAACAATTTGACGTTTATACCATTACGTCAAAAGCAACTTTTTTCCAAAGCCTATCATGACTTCGCTGAATCATCGTTTCTTGTTCACTATTATTAATATCTTAATTATTAGATATTAATACATCTGGTATTATGGTATTCTGGTATTTCGTCGATTTTAAAATAAACTAATTGTTTCTATCTTATTTTTTTGTTAGAATGGGCCTAATCAAGAGGGCACTGATACTGTATTGTATAAATAAGGTAATTAAGGGCTTATTTTTTAGTATTTATTATAATTTTGCTAATATCTTCGGTTTGAAGATATCAAGATGCGGTTTTCGCTGACTTTTTAAGCTTTTACTACTTTTTATTATCAGCTAAAATAACACATACTATCGTATTTAATTTTTTTGAAAAAACCCTCTATGTTTGTTAAATTGTAAGAAAGCGCCCCCTAGCGTCTACGTTCAAAACCTTAATATTATTATTTTTACGGTATAATATAGAGTAAGAAGCGCTCTTTTAAACGAGCCCTCGTTTGTTGGATTCTGATCATCCAGTCCGGAGTTATTAACATTTAAATAAAGATAGATCTAACCTTTCCCCACCACTTTATTTTAGCAGATAGGGGAAAATGGTTCTAACGAAAAATATTCAAAATTTACTGAAGATTATGAAGCTGTTACTTATAGTACACCTTATCTAGGCAAAATTGTGTAAAAACTCCATTTTATTATTTTTTGTTGCAGTTGCACCCTCTAGCGGTCGTTCTACAAACTTGAAAATAATTTCCAGCAATTTCTCATAGCCTCTTTAGTTATAAATATTTTTTTCCGCAGCCGCTACGGCTAATACTTTCCGAGATACAGCCGAGATCTATTCTTAGTGGGACACCCTGTATATATTTCGACAGCCATTAGAATTAGAATAAGTGGGAGGGGGGTTAATCTCTGCGACCTTAGAGATCTATTGTGTCCCCCTTTCTTGAGTTATAACTCATCATACAGTCCCAGGACTTCCTACGGAGACCCGTATCCCTCACAGTCGAGGAGCTACGACCCAGGCCGGGTAGACGAAACGGTAGCTTGTGTCGCCTGTTGGGTTTAGGATAGGAGGTAGGCTCCCGACCCTTGGAGGAGGTGGTAGCTTGTATGCCACTTGCGGAGGATGGTCTCACGCAAGGTCAGCCACCTCTCCTGTAGTTCTCTTTGGGTTTGGCCCCTTGGAACTTTCATTGTTACTGTTCCCAGTGTCGCTAGGGGGTTTCCCCACAGCTTCACCGGTGATGGTTTTATTACTATTATTATCAGATCTCATAGTGTTCCTATGAGTCGCTAGGGACAGTCGGTCCACTTCTACAGAGCCCCGCATGTAGAAGTAAGGGGTAAAATACAATGGGGTGCCCACCGGTGCCCCAAGGTTGAGGCTGTCCGTAGCCCCGCCCGGTATCGTTATATGTCTTGGTGCAATTCCCTGGCAACGACACTACAGTCAGAGACAAGACGATGAGTGAGATGCTTCTTAGACCAAGCCAAGTGCTAGAGGGGATTCCCCCCAGCACCTGACCAGGAGCTTCCCCACCAACGACAAGGTCTTGCATCTCCTAGGGGAAGTTCGACAGCCATAGTGGTATATTATTTTTATATATGTAAAAAATATATTTTGTAAAATAGCCATGTTAATATAGTAAAGTTAGTTTTAGTTACTTAAGTAAATATTTTTTTTCGACCAACTTTACGTACTTATTTAGTAATATTAATTCAGTGTTGCAAGTACGAGTGCTTGCATGAGGTCGATTCTTCAAACTTTGAATAGTTTTAGTAAAGTACGTATTTATCAACAATTAATAGTTTACCACACAGGAGATTTCATATAAAGCCCAAATTGTAAAACTTTAGACACGTAGTTCAGTATGAATAGCATAAAACTTAGATCTTGTTTTAATTAATTGAAAGTTAGTTTGGAAACTTATTAATAATTTACCGTAGAGAGGCTAGGTGAAAATAGCTTAATAATTCAATGATGTAAACAACCTATTACATTTATAAGGATTTTAAGCACTAATATATGAATGCCTTTATTTTCTATAACCTATAATATACCTATTACCTCTTTATAAAATTAAATATAATAACCAGGGGCGGATACAGAAGTTTATTTTAGGGGGGCCCAAATGAAAAATAATATAGAATATGCTTTTTAAGGCGCCATTTTTAACAAAAAGCGTAATATTTAACTCAATTCATAGATTTTGGGGGGGGGCGGGCCCCATAAACCAAAAACTCGTAATACAAAACTGAAGTGTCAAAACGAATGACAATGTCTCAGGGAATAATAAATAAATGCGGCAACTTGACATTTTTTACAGCAGAACTACCACCTGAATCCCCAGCGCGAAATTTATATTCCAGTTAGTCAGCATGACGATATGTCCATGGTTGGCAACAATGGATTTAAAAATCGCGCCCTGGATTACTTAACTAAAAGTTTAATTGATATGAAATATATAATATTGTAACGTTTTTAGTTCGTTACATGTTTTTTTTATATATAATATATGATGTCTGGCCTATCATCACCGGATTCCGTATCGTTCAGGCCTGATAATTTATTTGGCACGCTTGGCATAATTTTTACGTTCCCTAGTCGCCAACCCTGTTATCGTTTGACACAACCCTGTTATCGCTCTGAGGAGGCGCTGTCAACATCGCTTCTGTCAACTCTCTCCGGGCTTAACCTCACTTTGTTTTGCCGCTCTGTTGTATCCCGGCTTTTAGAAATGGTGATTATTTAAATCTTGCTGTATAATTTGAATCAGCTGCTATTTCAAACCAACAAAGATGAGATATTATCCTTTTAGATTCGATATTATTACTGCATATTTTTAGGGTAGAGTTTTGGATGTCCCAACTTACAACTTGTATTTGTATTTTGCTGGCACGGCGTCCCATTTCTTTTGTCCTCCAGAATGTCACATGGAAGAAAGGACATGTTCTTTATTATTTAGTGAGCCCTCGGAAGTAATTCGAGGTAGGTTCATTTTGTTTATTAGATCTTGTTTGATTTTAAACAAGAGTTTCGTATTTTTAGGGTCTTATGGACGGACTGTGTTTAAGGTACGGGTAGTGTTCCCCTGTACCGTTATCTTATGGACGGACTGTGTCCAAGGTATGGACTATTTCCAAGGTTATAGTCCTAGGTTATGCTCCAAGGTACGGGTAGTGTTCCCTTGTACCATTATCCTATGTACGGATGTCCTGTGGACGAGTGTCCCCGGTAGGAATGATTTTTCTTGCATATCTAGTGCCCCAGCGTAGATGTAGCTTGAGCCCCATGCTGCTTCGTTCCCATCCATAAGCTAGTTAGTTGTTACGGCTGTTCCAATTCATGGTGTCTTCATTCTGGCCCCTTTTGTTGTATTGGATGGCCGAGTACAGAGATGCGAGCCCACCTCGCGCTGTTACTGTTTGAAGCAGGATTGCATAAAGAACAGCTAAGTTTAGATTTAAGTTTTAGCTTACGTTTAACATTTAACACATTTTCAGTCTTAAACAATAACGTACATCTTAAGTAATATCGTACAGACTATGTTTAGTGGTTAGATTGTTAAGAACATTCATGTCGATTTAATATTTAAAATATAATTTAGATCTTAGGTTTCATTGCATTACGTCTTGTAATGGTATTACTTTTATAGATATTATTATTGCACTCTTTTAAGAGATGAATAACCAAACAGATTCTAGAATCTACGGGTTGCAACATCTTCGATTTAACATCATATAGAATATATCAGGTTAATTAAGGTGATGCTACATTTCATATATTCTCTTAAACTTTACATGTCTTGTATTTTATCATAGTTGTTTTCATAGATATTTAGTACAACTCTTAACACCACTTTCTTTGACATATAACCACTATATATTTACTGGAACTTTGCAATGTCATGTACCAGCAAAGAAGATCATGAATGTATATAGTCACTAGTTTTAAGTAATAAACAACTGTGTTTTCTTTCGCTGTTCATGGCTGGCGCCCAATATTTATAATTTCGAGTTATTATTGTTAATTAGTTCTTTCCAGTGAAATACCTTATGCACGACTGCTCTACCAACGAAAAGCTGCCGTTCGCAGTGGTAATGTTTATAAAAAACGCTACAATATAATTAATAAAAGATTCTAAACGACTCAACTTGACATTTCCATCGCATCTAAAGAGTTTTTTTTAATTCAAATAGCACTAACAGGACATTAAATTTACTTAGTTCAAGGATATTTAGTTGTAACTACTAAAAATACGTGCCCCGCCGTGGCTCAGTGTAAGGGTACGTCCATAGTGCACTAGCTACTCGCCCTATCGCGGCAAACTAGCGGTGAAAAATAGAGTTGTCATATTTTAGCATAAAATACTGTCGGTCAAAGCAAAGTATAATTAATTATTATTAACATTTATTTAATGTAAAATTTTGATCTCAATTGCTTGAGATTCAAAGAAGCCTTTTGGAAGATATCCAAAAGCATCACGTAGTAATTGTTAAATATACAAAATTCCTAGGTTTTTTATTATAGGAGCTACAGATGCCCGACGCTCTATTGCCAGACCCTGTAACAAAATTTTCCCAAGTACTAGGTGTTCCATTTTGGTTGAAATTCATACGGTATCTCCGTTATTTACCAAGATATAAGGTTGCAGTTTGCACAAACCTGTGCCACTCTATTGTCAAACGGAAGATGCCGTAAATAAAATTTTCATAGCCCTCTTCGTTTCTGAGCTACAGGGTCTTTTCGAAAATTTTGCAATTTGAGACAACCCATATACAGTGTGGCGCACCTCATTCGCCTCGGTTGATTATACGAAAACGGAAAGATGTAGAAACAAAATATTTTAAGGGTATATGTGGGGAAGCAATGTGGCACAATTTAAAATTATTTTGAAATATACAGGGTGTTTCAGAACTAAGATCCATACCAAAGTTATATTTTTTCTTATGGAACACCCGGTATTTTATTTCATTTTTGGATTCCTGGGCCCAAAAAAAGGCATTTATTATAAGGGTTAAATATGTTTAAAATCTTTAGTTATTGAGATATTTAAAGATATTTAAATTTGCATGCTATAATAGAATAGATTATTAACACCCTGTACATTAATTTTTAGAATTAATTCTTGTGCTGAGTTTTCGATTTTGAAAATAGCTAGTAACTGTCACTAGACTAACTTGCCATGATGATTGGCTGAACTGAATTGATTGATGACTCTTGGTTGCCATTTTATTGAAAAATTGCTCTTTATTCAAAATCTGAGATAGATAGGTATAGGAAACCCTAACATAGTTTGAAAGGGCATTTGAATCTACTTCGATTTATTATAAAAAATACAGGGTGTTGTATTTGAAATAACGAAGTTTTTATGTAAAATAAATCCTTAAAATAGATCATCAATTTTTGATACCCCTGTATAAATTTAAGGAAGCAATAACATTTTCCAGTAAAGTTTATTTCTCTACCTTTAAATTCAGCACAAGAATTAATTGTGAAAAGTAATGTACAGGGTGTTAATAATCTATTCTGTAGTAGCATGCAAATTTAAATATCTTTAAATATCTCAAAATCCAATGGTTTTAAACATATTTACCCTTATAATAAATGCCTTTTTTTGGACCCAGGAATCCAAAAATGAAATAAAATACCGGGTGTTGCATAAGAAAAAATATAACTTTGGTATGGATCTTAGTTCTTAAACACCCTGTATATTTCAAAATAATTTTAAATTGTGCACATTGCCTCCTCACATATACCCATAAAATATTTTGTTTCTAGATCTTTCCGTTTTCATATAATCAACCGAGGCGAATGAGGTGCGCCACCCTGTATATCTGTTTCTTTCCTAATAACGCAGATACCGTAAGATATCAACCAAAAAAAAATCCCCTGTACACGACTCGTCTGAGTCCAGCTTAAGACGAAACTCTCACGAATACTTACGCCGATTACGTCGAAAAACAGTAGAGTACTCCAGAAAACACGATAAATCCAGTTGTTTTCCAGGAATTCGTTATGGATGACTCCGTTTTAAGGATGAGGCGATCTGGCGACACCCGGAAACTGTCACATTAAATTTATGGTCCGGTATGCCAAGCCGAGTCTCGATCAGCTACGACTCCCGAATTATTTATACTCCCGTTTTTCCGGTTTGCCGCTCTGTCTTTCTGGATTAAGACGCCGAGAAAGTTTTGACAGGTCTGGATATTTGCCGCGATTTACTAAATTGGTCTGAAAGAGAATCCCGGAAACAATATAATTTGATAAAATATATTTTCTTTGTCTTCACAGACAAATAGGTTGAGAAATACAGATAGATGATTTATATGCTTAAATAATCCATATTTCGATTGGTGCATGACGTCACCGCCACCACTGGCGCAGAACCCGCCTTGTATTACTACTTAAACGGATTAATGATGGCTCCACAAAGACCAGGTGATCAATGGCTGAATAGTCTCTACATCTTATTATTTTACAAATTATAGTATACTTAACAAAGTGACAGATTATATTTAACAGGAAAATATGGAACAAAATATTGTTCTAATTCTATGGGACAAATTCTGGTTAGCAGTAATGTCTTCTTTGTTTTTTATTTTCTTTTCAACATAAATATTAACAAATTGTCCTAAAAATGTTAGAATAATTGTTTCCTTGTTGACATTGAAATATATTAAATCTGAAATAAGATGAAAGAAACAAAAAATAAGAAAATAGTGAAAAAATTCATTACCCATGAATTTTTATAGTTTGAATTTCGGACTTCTCTATAATAATGGCTTGAAATTTTCGATCTGACAAAAAAACGCAAAAATCGCACCTGAGTACCAAAAACACTACTACAACGACGAGGACTAGAAGCTCTTGCCATCTAGCGGCAGTCGCACACATCATATGAATCGTACCACCAAACAAAACCAGCGGCCTACTGAAAAATTAAGCTAGCTTCACTTACTAACTTTAGCAAGGTAGGGCACGATATAAAATAAAAATCATATACAGAAGCGTAAAAAGAGTAAAAAACGATGTAGAATGTTTAGGAGGTGGTTAATCACTCTTTTCTTGAGTTGTAATGAGTTATAACTCATCATACAATCTCAGGTCTTTGACGAAAGCCAGTATCTGAGACGGTTCCGCAAAGACCAGCTCCCCATCTCCGAAATCAGCCGTACCAAAATTTATGGTACGAACGGTTGTCGTCTCCGCGCACTCAGTGATAAGATGTTCTGGTGTTTCCCCATTCCCCAAAATCAAATGATTTAAGCCATTAAAATTATTTAAGTCAAAAAAAGACTTAAGTTTGCTGCGAATTTGCAGCTCTACTCAGAAGAAGAATTTAGTCAGCTTCTCTAGGCATTCTTTGACCAACTTGATCGCTTTTAGTGTTGCTCGACTATGGATAAGATGGATATTTCCTGTTTTCGATAGTTCCTATCTAAGTTGCAATGATATTTCCACTAAACTATTATTTATGGTTAAACGTCACAATTATGGTGATTTTTTAAATCCGAACAGAGTTTACACTAGTTCCTTTCATACCTGAACAGTATTAATAGTTCCCAGTATATAGTATCCAATATTAATTATTTCTCCATGGAATCTTGCCCTAGTTTTTTTTTCTTCCTCTAAACCTAGCCTATTATACTCGATCGCTGGCCTGATTATTTCTCGATGTCGTTGAAAGATCGGCTTTTGCGGCCGAGCTGCGCGTCTACACGGTATAAACGAGCTTATTTGATTTAATCTCCGGGAAAAAAAGAATGAGACACGTACAATGCATCACCACGATCGAGTATAGAAGAGCCGGCGCCGTTTAGGACAGGAGAAAGAATGGGACAGACCATAGATCATTCGTAAAGCGGTTTTATTTATGTGGAGATACATACACGCAGTGTAAAGCGAAAGTAGAATAGATTGAGCCGATATATTTAAAACAACAAAACAAGCAATATAAAGAAGGAAAAAGTGTTTTCTATCGTCTGAAAATTTATGTCATACATTTTATTTATTTTTGTATTCCATAATTTCAGTTTCATTTGTTAACAAAATACAGCTGACGTTTGGAATCTTTGGCTTTTTGATGGCAATGCTCCCTTTATCACTAACACTGGGTACATGTTTTGTTAACTGTATTAGTAACAATTCCGTTTTAATCATTAGCAGATGATTAAAACTGAGTTATTTTATTGTAATCATCTGCTGATGATGCTAACTTGGTTAGTAAAGAGCTCATCCACTGTTAAATGTAAGGTATTTTGGTTTATTGTGGTGAATTAGTGGTATATATTTCATAATTTTAATTGCATTTGTGAAAGAAAATACAGTTGAAGATGGAACCTTTAGCTTAGAACAGCAAAATAAAACAGAAATTCATGACAACACATCAAAAAACTTTCGCAAATCTAGGATTTGTCAGCATTCATGGGACACAGCACACAGGGTAGATTTTAACAATGCAAAAATTATAAAGAAGCGATAGCCTGTAAAAGAAAAAAAAGAGAGGCTTTTTTAATACAATCTAATAAAAACCAGACCCAGTGATTTTCCGATTGCAGGGACCTGGTGATTTTCCCACTGCAGTGACCTAGTGATTTTCCCACTGCAGAGACCTTGTGATTTTCCAATGCAGGGACTTACTGATTTTTCCACTGTAGGGACCTACTGATTTTCTCACTACGGGGACCTAGTGATTTTCCCACTGCAGGGACCTAGTTATTTTCCCACTGCAGCGACCTTGTGATTTTCCAATGCAGGGACTTACTGATTTTCCCACTGTAGGGACCTACTGATTTTCTCACTACGGGGACCTAGTGATTTTCCCACTGCAGGGACCTAGTGATTTTTCCACTGCATGGACCTAGTGATTTTCCAATGCAGGGACTTACTGATTTTCCCACTGCAAGGAACTATTGATTTTCTCACTACGGGGACCTAGTAATTTTCCCACTGCAGGGATCTAGAGACTTTTCCACTGCGGGGACCTAGTGATTTTCCCACTGCGGGGACCTAGTGATTTTCCCACTGCAGGGACCTAGTGATTTTCCCTTTTTTGGAAGTCAGCTTTGGAAAAATAATTTTTTTCTCCAAAAAGTATTCGCAGTGGCGTTTTTTTATAAGAGACAAAAAATGGCAACACATCAAAAAACTTTCGCAAAACTAGGATTTGTCAGCATTCATGGGACACAGGACACAGGGTAGATTTTAACAATGCAAAAATTATAAAGAAGCGATAGCCTCTAAAAGAAAAAAAAGAGAGGCTTTTTTAATACAATCTAATAAAAACCAGACCCAGTGATTTTTCGATTGCAGGGACCTTGTGATTTTCCCACTGCAGTAACCTAGTGATTTTCCGACTGCAGGGACCCACTGATTTTCTCACTACGGGGACCTAGTGATTTTCCCACTGCAGGGACCTAGTGATTTTCCAATGCAGGGACTTACTGATTTTCCCACTGCAGGGACCTACTGCACAGCAGATTTTCCCACTGCAGGGATCTAGTGATTTTCCAATGCAGTGACTTACTGATTTTCCCACTGCAGGGACCTATTGATTTTCTCACTACGGGGACCTAGTGATTTTCCCACTCCAGGGATCTAGAGACTTTTCCACTGCAGGGACATAGTGATTTTCCCTTTTTTGAAAGCTTTGGAAAAATAATTTTTTTCTCCAAAAAGTATTCGCAGTGACGTTTTTTTATAAGAGACAAAAAATGTAGTAAATACTAGAACGGCCATTTTGCGAAAAAAATCGGTCGCCGGTTGAGTCGGAAAATATTTGTACTAAAATTTATGTATGGGTGGGGATAGTGTTCACCCTTCCCGTACTTTTTCTTGATTTTTGTGAAAGTCAAATGTGAAAGCAATTAGCAAAACAGACATAGCCAAAATCTCATTCAAATCGGAATAAATAAAATATCTGAAAAAATGTGTTTATTTTTTTTAAAGTTTGATGCCCTCTGATGGACAAACGAAGCACTTTTGTATAGAGGTAAATTGTGTCCAATGAACTTATTTTAGTTCTAAAAATACGTGGTAGTTCTGTCGACTGAATATTGTGACACCCTGTATACTAAAGATTATCTATTACAGGAAAAACACTATTTTGTATTGCAAATATTGAACGATATTTAACGACAAGAAAATAACGTTTATCCAGATATTCGCAACGTGTTGCAACCACGTTAACATAAGCCAATTAATTGGACAGTCGATTAAAGTGGCATTATGGAAATATGGACAGATTGAAATGTATTTGCGAGTAACGTCCGTGGCCATTAGCAGACAAATTGGATGTCAATAAAAAACCTAAATCCGCGCATTATATTCCGATAAATCTAAATTACATATTGCAAATTTTGTTCTGGCCGCTCGACATTCGGATTAATCGTAATGATGACACAAACATTATTTAAATATATCGTTTCTGCATATTATCCAACAAAAAATATATAGTTCATATCAAATAAACTTCTAGTCACGTGATTAAGCTGCTCACATATATAAACATTTATTATTTATATCAACAAAACTCCCCTCCTTAACAGCTGTTCAGGGACATAAGGGCCATTAATACCGCTTTCCCGTTCAAAATATTCTAATAATGCTGCGATTAATTTTTTACGGTTATTAAGCCATCTTGTACACTTTGCACTAAAATAGGTTCTAAAAAGATCAATGTTCGACTGCAAGGTCTGCATGTAAACATTTTTAAGCTTAAAGTATCGCAACACAATTCATTTAAGTTAAAAAAAAACTGGTAATACAAAACTAAAGTGTCAAAACGAATCAAAATATCAGGAAATAAACAAATAAATGTAGCAAATTGACATTTTTTTACAGCAGTACTGCCCCCTGAATCGTCAGCGGGAAATTTAAATTCCAGAATGGAAATATTGATCCTTCAATTTATGATGGTATGCTTTGTAGTACAAGCACGAACAGATTGTCCGATGGAATTCCGAAGTGTGCTCAAAAGATCAAAGACCTTATTTTAAAAATGTTGCTTTACCGTATGTTTAAATTGATTCAGCATATGAAATACGCGAAAACAGGAAATTTTATATTTTTTAGAATGTATTCATATTTTTATGATATAAAAATACAGAACTTCCATTATATTTTTAGAAAACATTTTTGAATTACAACTGGACAAGTTTTTACAAAATTATAATATCTATATTAGAGTCTTTGTGCATATCGATGACTTACAAAGGCATCTCTGGCGTAAAAAAATTTAAGCACACCTGAAAAAAAAACAGTAGTTGAAAGAAACGTCCTTTTTCAAATATATTACCTAAACTTTTCTAGAAAGTTTCGGAATTTCAATATAACAATGCCTGTGCAGCTTGGGCATCGTAGAATATGATTCCAAAGCATCAAATTAGTTTACTAAAAAGATTCGTAGGTAAACTGCATTACAAAAAACATAAACAGCAGAAAATAATGTTTTTTAAAAGGACAGATGGTTATGGTGATGTGCATTTTTCGTACAAAAGGTATATTTCTACGTTTTTTTACCTAATCGCGGGCGCGATTTTTAAATTCATTGCCAACCATGGACATATTCGGCGCCGGGCTGACTAATTGGAATTTAAATTTCTCTGAATGGCCATCGTTCATTCATTTCATTCATTTTTATAAAAAATCAAATTAATAACACATTCCATCCAGTTCGAAAGGACCCAGTCCAGTGAAGTTGTCTCGTTATAATTCGGTTTTAATATATTCTTTTGATAATAATAATTTTATTTAATAATGAATGTATACCCCCAACCGAAAAATCATACTTCTTCAGCTAATGGTAAACTGCTGATGAACACATTCCATCCAGTTCGAAAGGACCCAGTCCAGTGAAATTGTCTCCTTAAAATTTGGTTTAAATATATTCTTTTGATTATAATAATGTTATTTAATAATGAATTTATACCCCCCAACCGAAAAATCATACTTCTTCAGCTATTGGTAAACTGCTGATGGACACATTCCATCCAGTTCGAAAGGACCCAGTCCAGTGAAGTTTTCTCCTTAAAATTCGGTTTAAATATATTCTTTTGATGATAATAATGTTATTTAATAATGAATTTATACCCCCCAACCGAAAAATCATACTTCTTCAGCTATTGGTAAACTGCTGATGTGCACATTCCATCCAGTTCGAAAGAGCCCAGTCCAGTGAAGTTTTCTCGTTAAAATTCGGTTTAAATATATTCTTTTGATGATAATAATGTTATTTAATAATGAATTTATACCCCACAACCCAAAAATCATACTTCTTCAGCTAATGGTAAACTGCTGATGGACACCTTCCATTCAGTTCGAAAGGACCCAGTCCAGTGAAGTTTTCTGGTTAAAATTCGGTTTAAATATATTCTTTTGATTATAATAATGTTATTTAATAATGAATTTATACCCCACAACCGAAAAATCATACTTCTTCAGCTATTGGTAAATCGCTGATGGACACATTCCATCCAGTTCGAAAGGACCCAGTCCATTGAAGTTTTCTCGTTAAAATTCGGTTTAAATATATTCTTTTGATGATAATAATGTTATTTAATAATGAATTTATACCTCACAACCGAAAAATCATACTTCTTCAGCTAATGGTAAACTGCTGATGGACACATTCCATCCAGTTCGAAAGGACCCAGTCCAGTGAAGTTTTCTGGTTAAAATTCGGTTTAAATATATTCTTTTGATTATAATAATGTTATTTAATAATGAATTTATACCCCACAACCGAAAAATCATACTTCTTCAGCTATTGGTAAACTGCTGATGGACACATTCCATCCAGTTCGAAAGGACCCAGTCCATTGAAGTTTTCTCGTTAAAATTCGGTTTAAATATATTCTTTTGATGATAATAATGTTATTTAATAATGAATTTATACCCCACAACCGAAAAATCATACTTCTTCAGCTAATGGTAAACTGCTGATGGACACATTCCATCCAGTTCAAAAGGACCCAGTCCAGTGAAGTTTTCTCGTTATAATTCGGTCTAGTTGTCACATATTTGTATTGTATTGTTGTTATTTATTTTCTGGCATTGTCATTCGTTTTGACATTTTAGTTTTCTATTACGCGTTTTTGGTTTAAATGAATTATGTTGTAATACTTTAAGCTTAAAAATGTTTACTAGCAGACCTTGCTGTCCTACATTATTCTTTTTAGCACCTCTTTTAGTGGGAAGGAAAAATAGTCACAATTACCATCATAAATAAATGTTCAACCTTACTTTCAAACAAACTCCTATATTAAATTTCTGTTAATATACACGCTTGCTTTAATTTAATGTCTTGTCTAGAATTAATATTTAATTTTATTTCAAATTGAAAGTGACAATCGTATTATGCTAAGCGGATATAACTTGAAGTTAATATATTCTTTGGAAGATTTATCTTCCCGGAGGTGAATATAAGCAGCTTTATAAATTTATAGCTTTAAATAATTTTCAAGTGTGCCTTTGTCTCTTTCAGAAATTCAATTTATTTGCCACAATTTATATATTAAAGAATTTTTTTTAACTCTACTTACTAATTTTTACTTAAACGAAGTAAGTAATTTTCTTAAAGTTAACATTATTTGTTGGATGTTTATCAATAAAAATATTATTTTAAATGTTAATTTAGAGTTCCATGGCCATAAATGTAACGACAATTTGACTCGAAATAACAAGTATGTGGTATACCAAATTATTCGTATATTTTTTCCAAATATGCTAATGAGTTACACTCGTTCCATTTGAAAAAAGTTGAGATATGATTAAAAATACAATTTGGGCATATTTTAACCGGTCAGGACAAGGAACGAAAAACACCATATATGATGAAATATTTTTTTCCAATGCTCCTTGATTAAAAATTAGTGTTTTTAACACAAGGTTTTTTTACACAAAAATGTACTATCAAATGAAGTAAAAAAATACCAAAGGTGTCATTTAAAAATCAAAATTTGTTTTCATTTCCGATCTAACAGGAATTGTCAAAGACAATTAAATACGTCAATTAATCCTAATTTATGTCATATACTAACAAACCAAATCTCGTTTTTTAACTGAAAAAAATAAAAAAAAGTTATAGGAGATGGTTAGGAACTTTTTTGATAAATTGGGATGTCTAGCTGTAAATTTTGTAAAATAACAACAGTTCTTTAGTATAGAATATACTTCTGGCCGCATTTATATGGGACCCGTTTTTGAAAAAACGACATGTTAGATGCGACTAGATACGGTCCGAGTTCAAAAACCTACCTAATTAACTTGTCAACACGTAAGTCGATAGTTTAGCCGGCGTTGATCATCGAATAGAGCAAGGACGTTCGAGCGCCGAAATGAGGTCTTATCAGTGGGCCAACTATTTTATGGATATGAATGTTTAGTCTGGGCCGGCGGATAAAGAAAGCCGATATTATTATAAAAAGAATATGCGTCAAGGCATATGGGTTGTTAGGTACAGTTTGGCTTGTATATATATACTTATATATATGTTGGCTTTGGTTAATATATTCTTTGGAAGATTTATCTTCCCGGAGGTGAATATAAGCAGCTTTATAAATTTATAGCTTTAAATAATTTTCAAGTGTGCCTGCCTTTGTCTCTTCCAGATATTCAATTTATTTGCTACAATTTATATATTAAAGAATTTTTTATAATTCAATTTTTACTTAAACGAAATAAGTATTTTTTTTAAAGTTAACGTTAGTTGTTGGATGTTTATCAATAAAAATATTATTTTAAATTTTAATTTAGAGTTCCATGGCCATAAATGTAACGACAATTTGACTCGAAATAACAAGTGTGTGGTATACCAAATTATTCGTATTTTTTTTCCAAATATGCTAATGAGTTACACTCGTTCCATTTGAAAAAAGTTGAGATATGATTAAAAATACAATTTGAGCATATTTTAGCCGGTCAGGACAAGGAACGAAAAACACCATATATGATGAAATATTTTTTCCAATGCTCCTTGATTAAAAATTAGTGTTTTTAACACAATGTTCTTTTACACAAAAATGTACTATCAAATGAAGTAAAAAAAATACCAAAGGTGTCATTTAAAAATCAAAATTTGTTTTCATTTCCGATCTAACAGGAATTGACGAAGACAATTGAATGCGTCAATTAATCCTAATTTATGTCATATACTAACAAACCAAATCTCGTTTTTTAACTGAAAAAAATAAAAAAAGTTATAGGGGATGGTTAGGAACTTTTTTGATAAATTGGAATGTCTAGCTGTAGATTTTGTAAAATAACAACAGTTCTTTAGTATAGAATATACTTCTGGCCGCATTTATATGGGACCCGTTTTTGAAAAAACGACATGTTAGATGCGACTTGGTACGGTCCGAGTTCAAAAACCTGCTTAATTAACTTGTCAACACGTAAGTCGATAGTTTAGCCGGCGTTGATCATCGAATAGGGCAAGGACGTTCGAGCGCCGAAATGAGGTCTTATCAGTGGGCCAACTATTATATGGATATGAATGTTTAGTCTGGGCCGGCGGATAAAGAAAGCCGATATTATTATAAAAAAAATATGCATCAAGGCATATGGGTTGTTAGGTACAGTTTGGCTATTTTAATCTAACTCTTTTCGTATGAGAAGCAAGGGGAAAATTATACGTGAAAGAGCGGAATCATAAATAATAAATTTAGACTAATGCAATATTTTTTCTTGGCGCGTAGGATAGGTAAACGCATTAAAGGGAATAATTAATTAAATCATTAAGTTCCAAAACATAATAACTCGGGTCTCATCGGATCTGCTGATACATTTTGCTAAAATTTAGGCTATTAAGACCTATATTTTTTATGATTATTATTTTTCTAATTAACAACTTAGGGCAAAGAAAAAGCTTGCATGGTTTCCACCGCCAACAGGCGTAAAAATAAATGAATCCAATGCGTTGCCAAATTTTTATCGGGATAAGTTTTTATCGTTTGAATATTGTTGTAAATAATAATTATCATTTAGTCAGTGCTAACTTATCAAAGTTCAGAATACAGCGAAATTTCAACAAAATCTTAAAAAAAAAATGTCTATTAGAAAACACCTTGACACCCTGTATCTTTAAAATTATACATTTCCGGATTTAGTAAGCTATGTTTATTTTAATGGGAAAAAAATACATTTCATAAAAATAAACAAACCCATAATACAAATACTATACACTACTATACACTTTAATAATTGAAAAATGGGCAGGAGCACTTAAAATCACTTCATAGAATATGCCAAATATGCAAAATTCCAATAAAAAACCACAAATGGCACATTAAAATCTGCATTATCTGAAATCAAACTATACCTAAACGGCTAATAAAATTATAGTGAGTAGTATATTATATGCAATAATTTAAAAAAAATTTGATGTGAGATCTTGTAGAAGATATGAATAACGTGGAAGTCTTGAATGATAAAGATTTGAATTATTATGGGTCTGTTTTGTTTAAGAAGCTAACAAATAATTTCAAAAACTCAACTATGAAAATATAATGGTAGCAAATTTTTAAAAGTATGCATAGGTATAATGTTCTATATTAATTGGACATACTGAATGTAAACTAGGTATAGTTGCTGCAATCGATAATATATTTTGCTGCTTATTTTCATCATAACAAAATCCGTTATGATGAAACCGTCAACACCGCTACTCATATTATGGACACCTATGTATATATCTTAAATCTCATAATGATGTTTAAAAATACATAGGTACATACTATGAGTAGTGGTTGTGCCGTTTTTTTATTAGGTATGATGAAAAGAAGCTGCAAACTAAACTATTATTGTTGGAGCCAACTATATTTTAATTTATTTTTATTTACAGTAACTATTTGCACGATAGGGATTCAAAATATGCGTATACTATGAGGCAACTCAATTCGAGTATAAATTAACACTTACATTCAAAATATCTTCTTGGTCTACCGGCACCTACCAGTAATATTGGCCTTGTTTGCCAGTTAATAGCCCGAAATATGCAAAAGAGAGAGTGAGTTTAGGTTAGATTAGAATTAGGTTTTAGTTAGTTTTGCATTAATAAAAATATGGACCTAATCTAAACTAACCCCCTTTTTTGCATATTTCGGGCTCCTACGTGGGTACGAGCTCATCATAGTGTCGTGACAGTGATCGTGACCATTCACGAATCCGCACACGTTCATCTCCATCATTAATATTTTCCTCACTAAATTCTTCACTTTTACAAAACGCCATCATGATAAAAATCGAATATCAAAATTATTTAACGTTGCGAAAGGTTCACTTGTTCACTATACGTATCTGGAATATATTTGTGAATGGCGATTAGCAATACGTTTACGTTAAACTGACGATGCCGGAGTGCTGACGTCACGAATGTCAAATTGCTTTCCAAACAAGGTTTAGTTCTTTTATATTCCTATTGAGCTCTTCCAAATGACGTCACAAGTTAATACAAAATATAAAAAAACAGGTGATTGCCGACAATCGTCGTGTCTGGTATTTTCAATACGCCTATGATGGTTGCGCATGTTGCAAAATCTGTGAATTTTTTTGTTTCATTTCCATAGTCTTACCGTCTCTTTCATAAATATACATTTGTTTATTTTTATTCTACGTTTCAATCGTCATCAAGAAAATATAGTAAATAACCAGCAACCGACCGTAAATTTGCTATATCTGGGACCAAATCAAATCCAGATGCTGCAACAGTATCGGTCGTCCATTTGCAGTCAGCCAAATACTCGGAAAAGCTTATTTGAAAACTTTACCGGCGCGGGCGCTCGTAAATCCTCGGAGGAAAAGGCGGCGAGCGGGAAAACACGACGGCGAATTTTCTCGCGGAAACCGGCGCTAATTTGTTCTGATCGCCGCCATATTTAATTGGGAACGGGGCCCTGCCCTGGATCCGGAACCGACAGCATTAGTCGAAGGAAACGCTCGATTTGTCGAGCTATTACTATATTTCTGGAAAGTAACGGGGATGCATATTTCACTGAGTAAGTTTTACGTTTCGAGCTACTGTATCATGCTGTAAAACTCTCAAACTGTAAAATTAGGAATAGTGATTCAAAACGTTTAGTTGATCTCATCGTCTTCTTCGTTCTTGATTAGTTTTATGGCGTCAACTGCCATGGCTATCCGATCGAATGATCTAATCCTAATCCATGATACAAAGAAAACAAGGTAGGTATGATATTGCGCAGGCTGGTCACTACGTTACAGGTGATAACGGCACCATTGGTCGGCAAGCTCTGCGCGCCAATTTCAAATCGTCAAACTGATCATACGAGCCCTAACAACTATATGTTGGGACAAGGTCATATTTTGGAATTATTGACTGAAAAATGACTGAAAAACATATGTTTAATTTTTTAAATATAAACATAGCGATATATCCTAAACAACTTGATAATATTTTTATGAATTTGTAAATCAATCCATATTTACAGTAGCGGATTTTGTTCATAAAAGGACAAATTTGCTGACAACTAAATGTTGGGACAAGTATTTTTAAATAATTAATATTATCATAGGTAGATATGCGGCTTTGCTATAAACGTCACAATTGTCGCAAACTGTTTACTTCAGCATTGACAGCTTGTAAGTGACTCGATACTTTGAGTAGTGAGATTTACTTTATATAGTCAAAGGATTTAGTGTAAGTAATTTTATTTTTTTTTAATTTTCAATTTTGTTAATTTAATTCAAAGTAATGGTCCGTGGAAAAGCTACAAATCAAAAACTACGGGAAATTATCCTTCGTCAATACAGTACGGGAAAAACAATTCGAAAAATTTCTGATGATTTAAGTATTCCAAAAACCACGGTCTTTAATATAATAAAAAAATACGGCGAATCTGCCAATGTAGACGTTAGAGGTAAAAGTTCGGGAAGGCCAAAGGTTTCTCAGAGAGATTTACGAAATTTAGTAAAAATTTGCAAGTCTGCGAGAAGCAGTACTCTTCGCGAAGTAACAATTAAATGGAATACTGTAACTGGTTTAAATATATTAAGAGAATGTTGCCGAAAATATATCCATAATACGGTCTGGGGTTTTACAAGTTAAACTTTATTTTGTGTGGATAAATCAATTACCTGAAGATTATTGATACAAATTCTTATATAGGCCAAAGAAAAAACCGCTACTCACAGAAATTCAAAAGAAAAATCGCTACAATTGGGCTAAATTATCGTGGACACAAAATGATTGGAATAAGGTCATATTCAGCGATGAGTCTAAATTTGATGTTTGCGTTGGAGATCATCGAAAACGAATAATACGAAATAAAGCAGAAGCCTTTCATAAAGATTGCTTAAAGAGGGTTGTTAAATTTCCTAAGGGGATTATGGTTTGGAGTTGCATGTCAGCAAGAGGTTTGGGCAAATTAAATTTTATAGATGGCACTGTTAACGCCCAAAAATATCAATATATACTTGAGACCTCACTTTTGCCTAGTGCTCAAGAATTATTTCCAAACGAAGACTATATTTTCCTACAAGATGGAGCATCGTGCCATTCAGCAAAATCAACTAAAAATTGGTTCGGTAATAATAATATAAAAGTTCTATCCCCCATCCTGCAAGTAGTCCGGAGCTCAATGTTATAGAAACTGTGTGGCATAAAATGAAGCAATATTTAAGAAACCACCCTCAACGAACAATTTTTGATTCGCGGTCAAAACTGCAGGAAATTTGGGATAATTTTTCTCCTCAAATGTGCTAATTTTTGGTAAATACAATGCCATTAATAGTTCAGGCAGTTGTTAAGGCGAAAGTGATTTCACTCCGTATTAAACAAATTTCTTGTTGTGCTGTCCCAATATATAGTTGTCAGCAAATTTGGCTTGATTTTGGCGAAATAAGCTATTATCAAAAGTGATTTGTTTGCAAAGTTATAAAAATATAGTAAAATTGTCTAGATCATATTGTAATGTTTGAATTTAGAATAATAAACAAAATAAATTGAGTCGTTTTAACAAATTACTATTTTTATTGCAAAAAAAGACCTTGTCCCAACATATAGTTGTTAGGGCTCGTACATAATAAATGTGAAAATGTCAAGCTCAATGATTTGACATAACTTTTGAGGATATGTCCTAATTCTTCTTTATTTTAGGCCTTTTTTTATTAGTGACAATAATTGAACAATATGGATATTTTTTTTGTAAGGCGTATGACGTCACAGGTGATATGCGGAAACTGAACGAAATTGGAGCCGCTATAGATCACACCTTGTTTTCTTTGTATCATGATCCTAATCTATCTCTTAGCCTCTTTTAAACATGCAATATATCCAAATGAACTCATTAGAGTTAACTATTCTCTCTTTTTTGTCTGACAAGTTATATTTAAATCATAATAGAATAAGAATACCATATGCCAACTAAGTAAAATTAACCAAAAAAGATAAGAATTGGCTATAATTCAGTAATTTTTCAAAAAAAAAACATATTTAGCTAATATTGCCGAAAGGCTCAAAAAATGACGCTTTTTATGATGTCATATAATCATAGATAAAAGAAAATAATCTACTATTAAGATAGATATGAAAGTGAATAGTAAAATTTTGGGTCAAAGCGCCCCTCCGTGTTTTTAGTGAAGACTACGTTTAACTCAGCGCCTTCGCCTTTTCTGCTGTAAATGTTTTTTATGTTTATATTTGAATTCAAAGGATTTATTTTTAAAGTTACACTGATATATTAGTATATCAGAGTAACTTTAATAAAGCTACATAAGAATATATATATATATATATATATATATATATATATATATATATATATATATATATATATATATATATATATATATATATATATATATATATATATTACAATAATTTATTTTTTTTTTTATTTATTTTACAGAGTTTTATGTAAATGATCGTAAGTCGACTGGCTGTCTAATGAATAGACCGAGATTTATAGATTTTAAAGCGAACGAAAAAAAATCAAACAACGAATACATAACATATATTTTTCTTTTATCTAAGATATTATTTATATATTTTTGCAGTTTTGTTAGTTTCTTTGTAAGATGCAACACAAGAAAACACCATTTAAATAATAAAACTATTTCTGACTATGATATTCAAAAATTTAGATAGATAGAAAATTAAAAAAGAAACGAGTATTTGCAAACGCAGGCCCAAATTCAATAAAAATCAAAATTTTTCCTGCGAAAATCAGGCTTTTTTCACTGAAAAAGTATATTTTGATTTATTAGCAGTCATTGTCAAGTTGACAATATACAGGGTGTTTTCGAATTGGCCTAAAAAAATTAAGGTGTGATTCCCCATGTGTTTCGATTTTTTTGCTTAACATAAATGGTACACCACTGATTTTAAAGAAAATACATTTTTTTCTTGACTGGCCATCCTTTTTCAACCAAATTGATCTTTTGAGTTTTTCTTGTTCATCAAACGGTTGTCGAGAAAAAAATAAATATACTTATTAAGAGCCCGCCTTAATTCGTTTTCTAACGATTTTATATTTTTTAGATTAATTAGGAAACACCCTGTATATGCATATCACAGGCAACTAAATAAACTAGTAACCTCTAAAAATTATTTTTCCTACCACTAGCGACATACCGTGTTTTTAGTGTGTACTAAATTATTTTATCAAAATTTCACCATATAAGTTTCCAGGCAATGTCATATAATAATGTTTGTGTCATATGTCACAAATGACAGGCTTTAGAAAAAAGCGGTTATTAAAAAAAAAAGAATATACTTCAGAAAAGTAGCCTAGTGGCTTGATCCTTATAGAAATAATACGATAATGACCAGATTTGTATTCAGTTCGATCTTTGTTCGATTTAATAAAGGGTATCGGCAGTTAGGGAGCCTAGTGACAGAGTGCATCCCAAGTAGAATATCCCATATAAACGTGTTAGGAGTTAAGGCACGAAAATTAATAGAAAGCGTGGTTGAATGGGAGACTTAAACTTTTTGTCGCTTGGGACCGAAGTGAACGAAGTAGGTAAGCGTTCCATATTTCTCTCTGAAATAGACATGGGACAGTATTTACCAATTGGGATTTTCTGAAAACAATATAAAAATTGTAGTCTTTGTGAACTTTGAAACTTTTTCGTAAGAGTTACATTCCTTTCAGAACCGTCATACATAATTTAAGAGATACAAGATAAAGTTCAAAATATTCCATGTAAGATAGCTAAAAAAAATAAACAGGGTGGTCCGAACGAGATAACTAAAAATTAGTATACAGGGTTTTCTACGATATTCTCTATGGGTATCTTGGAAACTACTGAACCTAGAGAGTCGGTCAAATGGAGAAAATAAATTTTAAATTGGTGAAACATCTAGACCCTTAAATATTAGAATTAAAGAACATAAAGATTATTAAGAAAGGGAGATTTTCACAAATCTAAGATTTGTCAGCATTCATGGGACACAGGGCACAGAATAAATTTTAATAACGCCAAAATTATAATGAAAGAAGCGATAGCCTCTAAAAGAAAAATAAAAGAGGCTTTTTTAATTCAATCTAATAAAAATAAATGTATTGCTCATGCATCTGTAGATGTTAGTAATGAATGGCAATCGCTTCTTTGATTTTAAAGAACATAACATAAATAAACATAACATACGTAAAATTTAAAAATAATCATACAGAAAGTTTGGGCTTTTTGGTTTCACGTTATTAAGTAATTGTTATCAGGTAGTAATTGTTAATTTTGAAGTTTAACTTAATAATATAATGTCATTTTAACACAACGCCAACGGTTTCTTGTAGACGTATCTGTTTTAAAAAGGAAAGTGTTCTCGAATAGTTCAATTTAAATATTTTAAATAGTTTTTTTCTTTATTCTTTATATTTTTTGCTTCCGACGACGGAAAGAGAAAACTTTCCGAAACGTTAAGCATTTTTTTCTTTGTTAGGCAAATTTTTATAACTGTAAACATAACTTCTGACAAGCAGCGTCCGTTTAGGTTTAACGGAGAAGTGTTTACAAAAAATAACTATTTTATTTTGTAGATTTTTCTTGCAGTGCAGTGGCGAAATACCCATAAAGGATTTTTTGGAGACATAAGGGGATGCAATTAATGTTGGAAGTTTGTAAAAAAATAAAATCTGTTCAAGGAGTATGAACTTTTTTTTACAGAAGTTTCTTTAGTGACGTAATTGAGTACTAAGAGGTGAATTTTGTAAATTCATTCCCTAAGGTGAGTGATATAAAGATTGAAACTTTATATAAAAAAGAAATCAAACTCTATTCTAGCAGTATGAAATCTTACACAAAGATTATCTAAATGATGTAACCGAACACTAAGGAGCGATCTTAAGTCAGCCCTTAAGGTGGTGAAATTAAGGATGAGAGTTTGTCTTAGAATATATTATTAATCTGGTCTAAGCGTATGGAATTATGCACAGCGGTTTCTTATGTGACGTAATTGAGCACTTAGAAGCGATTTGTAGAGACTCATATCCTAAGGGGTTGAAATTACGGGTAAAAATTTGTACAATTTTTTTTTTAAACTGATTCTGGGAGTATGAAATTTTGTACAAGGTTATTTAAGTGATGTGAGGCACAGAGCTGCAACTATATAGTCAGTTTTAAAAAGACTTAATAATACTTAAGTCAAATTCACCGAAAAGTTCAAATGATTTAAGTCTTAGGTCTTTGACTTAAATCATTTTAGTTCAAGTCATTTTTGTAAAGACTTAAATCAATATAACGTTATTTAAGTCGTTTTTATGACTTAAGTCTATGTTTTTGACTTAAATCATGATGATCTGCAAGTTGTCAGCAAAATGACTTAAATTACTGTTTGACCAGCGGATCTGAAGCTACGGAGGGAATGCGAGAAAAAAAAATCGATATTGCCACGTTTATCTATAAAATTGCAAAATTACCAGACATGAACTATAAATTTAATATATTTTTATTATATATAATGTGTTTAGCATATATTCTGACGTATATTACTAAGGAATTTTAACGTAGTTCATATTGTTCGATATGTTTTATTTAATAACTTATTTCTTTCATTCTGTATAACCTGCTTATTATGAAAGTTGAAGATGTTTCATGGATATCATTGGCAAACCGGCATCGCCGCGCATGGCCGCCTATTCATCGAACATGATTGGCGAGAGTACGTCACAGGATTTGTTACCATGCGGTTGCCATGGCTTTTACGCCTTTCCTATTCGCTTGCTTTATCCCCAACTTCACGGTCTCTTCTGAAAAGAGCAGGAATATTGAATACTATTGAAATATCCAGTGGCGGTGTCATTTTTTTGATCATTATTACTTTATTTCACTATTTTATACCGGTTATCCTAAACTTTATTCCTATATTTTTCGTATATTTAATAGTTAAGTTGTGTTTTATTGTTTTGTTATCTCGTTATAATGTTTTTCGTTCGTAGTTTTTAATTATTAATATCAAGTTTGATCGCATATTTGTGTTTTAAAATGAATAAATTTGTTAAGGGTAAGACGCTACATAGTCAGACAAGAGAAATAATAGCTAATTTATATAGGTAAGTTAATAATAACGTGGATAAAATCTCATTTGGTTTATTTCCTTGTGTTCATAATAGGAATGATAATATAATAATAATATTAGAAAGCTTTTGCAAAAATTGCAGGAAGAATCGAATTTTCCTTTTGCAGGGAAACGCTTAGGGGGTTATTAAAATCAAATGAATTTTTTTGGCGTAAATGTCAAAATAACAGATAAATATTAATGGAGCGGCCCATTATATTGCAGAGAGAGATACAAATATATACGCGAAATTCGAAAATATAGCCAAGTATTATCTATTTGGATGAAACATATGGGTAGACAATGGCCTAACCTTTAAAAACTGCTGGCGGAGCGATACCATATCTGGTGTAATAGGCAATACTGGATCTACTGGTGAGTAAAATTATGTTTTGTTTGCGCTTCCAAAGTTAACTATTTTCAAGCTTTTTTTTGCTGGAAATAGTTATATCTAAAATTATATATTATAGAAAAAAATATAGTTAGTTTAGATATATAAATAAATATACCTCAAGACTCAGTCTTGATCATCTGCTGATGGCAGATATGGTTAGCGAAACGTGCGTCCAGTGTAAAATTAAAAGTGTTTTGGTGTATTGTACTGATTTAGTGTTTTATTTTACTGTGTAACACCAAAGGTTCCAACCCCCAGCTGTAATTATTTCTTCTATTATATTAACAACACATAATAATAAAATGATTCAAAATATTTAAGGGAGCTTTAATAAAGCTTTTAGTGTTTATCTGCTAACTCAACAGTAACGATTCAAACAGCATAAAGTTTTTTGAAAAAAATTATTAATCTGAGTATTATATTTATGATACACATTATTTTCATATAACACCGTACGCCCATGCCTATTTTATGAATGAAATTGGGCGTGTTTTGTTTACAACTGCGTTCCCCTGCCGATACCCCGTAGCTACAGATCCGTTGGTCACACTATAATATAATTACACTCAAGTCAAGACAACCAGAATTAAATTTAAGTAGGTACCTTTTTTTAAATGTTAATATTTAATTGTTTAATATTAATTTTCTTGTATTACCAATTAGCGATTTTCTTACTATCATAATATTAATTTATTGTAGGTACAGATGAGACTAAAACCACATAAAATAAAACAGTTCATTTTCAGAATAACTACAAACACAAAAATATATTTTTTATAAAATTTAACCGATTTTGTAGTACTTTATATTTATCCATTACAGTTTAGATGTCATCGAATACATGTCTATTAAAAAGGGGTGATGTGTTTTGACCACTACATAATATACAGATGGCATAAGCTCAGGGCTGGAGGATTTTAAGGTACTCTTCGACATATTCGAGATCAATTTCGTTCGTTCGTCTTTCGGGCTACATAACGGAGTCGGGGATTCACTTGAAAGACTACCGACTCACTACGCACGCGTAACACGGCAAATAATCAAGGCCGGTTCCGAAAAACTAACGTTTTATTTATTAGTGGTATCGAGCATTGTTTTCTTATTCTGCTGCTTGACTTGAGATTCAGAACACTTTAGTATTTTTCAATAGTCTATAACGTCTATAAAAACCGTTGACGTTCTGTTAAAATGGCATTATATGTTGTTTTATCAGATATTTACGACTAGTTAGCATTTAAAAAAGACATTAATTAACTTTCATAACAATTTCTTCAACTTTTTGAGAGACAATGAATAGAAACAAGGTTAAAGTTTACTGCGTAAAACCCACGCAAGTACGTTCCATATTCAAAAAGGTTCTACATTTAAGAGGAAATAAAATAATCAGACAGCTCAAAACCAACCTCTCTCTACCGGTATTTTTCGAGCAAACTTCGCCAATTTACCATTAATCTTGCTATACAAATGTTGATTCAGCTTATCGTACTAATCCAATTGCAAGAATAATGTGTTTGTTGACTTCTCGAGAGTATTTGTTCAAGGACAAAAGGTTTGCAATGAAAAGGAAGTAGAAAAGGGACCTGTCTGCCATTGAGAGAGTCAAAGAAGGCTGTTTCCATACGGCGAAATCACGAAAAATAAACGGCATTCAGTATAGACTATTTATATTAGGACCTCTCCTGGTGGGTATTGATTTGAAAACAGTCTGTCGGTAACAGCCTTTTGTATTTGTGACTGAGCGAATTTAATTTGATTTTATCACGATGTCGTAGTGATTGATGTTTGTTGAAAAAATGTTATTGAATAATAGGGCATTTTTAATATTTGGTGATAGACAAAAATATTTTTTGAATTATACTATTTTTAAAATATATTACGTTTTTTATAGCTAATAAATAAATAAATAAATAAATTATAAGAACACGCGCTTCTGGAATCCTACCGACTGCGCCAATTTTTAAGTACTCTTCTAGAAAATATTTCCTATTAGAGTAAATATTTAAATGCATTAATACAAATTAAAATATGTGAGATATATATTATTTACATATATCTCACATGCATTCTTATCACGATAAGAGATTTAGCTAGTTCTTGGGAACCACTATATTACATAACAGGATTAAAGTTAATTATGCCTTTCTGAAATGAGATTGTTATTTCCATTCCACTCAAGTGAATCAGTTCACAAAATGAACTCTTTCAATTTTTTTATATATACAGGGTGGCCCATCGAAAACGTTCCGCAAGGCATAACGGCCAGAGTAATTTTTTTTTCAGAAAATTCAAAAACACGTCAATTTTGTTTGTGAGGGGGACAACTTTTGCCCCAAAAATGATTGCAAAATCTTCAACCCTCTAAGCGGGGGTGTCATCCCCCAACTTTTTTCAAATGGGAAGGGAGGTCAAGTGGCATTGCAATGAAAAGAGCTTTCTATTCTCTATATTTTCCCGCTTCGTTTTTGAAAATCGGGCGACTCATTGAGAAAATATGAAGGATTGAAATTTGAAAAGTTTATTCAAACATTTATCAGAGTAAATGATAAGGATAAATTCCTTCGACCAATTTGCTGCTTTTTCATCAGATAGCTGTTCTGTGACTTGTGCATTGAAGTTTTTCTCAATATCGTTAAACTTTTTAACAATCATGGTGTACTCACTTGCAGAAAAAGTGGAAATAATCGAACTTTATTTTAAAAATAATGAATGTATCGGGTTGCGCACATAGTCAATGAACGCTATCCTGACAAACACCTTTATGGCAAAATTGTTTGCGAGTTAGTTCGCAAAATTTCGCGAAACTGGTTCCGTTATGAACAAAAAGAGGCAGAGGGAAAATCCTGTAGTAAATAAAGCTATGGAGGTATTCGTATAGGGCCAAGTTGCCATGGATAGTACGCTGAGTACAAGAAAATTAGCCAATGAGACCGGCGTGAATCGTACAAGTGTCCAAAGAATATTAAAAAACAGAAGTTCCACCCGTACAAAATTCAGTTGGTGCAAGAACTCAACGAAGACGATTTTGATCGTCGCTTGCAATTTTGTGAAACTATGAGTGAACGAGTGTCGAATAATAATAATTTCCTATTTAATATGTGTTTTTCGGATGAGTGTACTTTCTTTTTGAACGGTGTAGTTAATCGGCACAACTGTCGGTACTGGGCTGAGCACAACCCCAGGGTTTTTCACGAGGTACACACACAAAACCGTCAGAAATTGAATGTGTGGGCTGGTATTTTTGGGAATTCTATTGTAGGTCAATTTAACGATATTGAGAAGAACTTCAACGCACAAGTCACATAACAGCTATCTAGCAACTACCGCACCTGATTGTTCAACCTTGTGGCAAGTGAAAAAATGCGTAAACATCTAGAAATAATAAGAAAAAAACAGCAAATTGGCCGAAGGAATTTATCCCTTTCATTTACTCTGATAATAAATGTTTAAATAAACTTTTCAAATTTCAATCCTTCATATTTTCGCAATGACTCGACCGATTTTCAAAAACGAAGCGGGGAAATATAGAGAATAGAAAGCTCTTTTCATTGTAGTATCACCTGACCCCCCTTCCCATTTGAAAAAATTTGAGGGATGACACCCCCGCTTAGAGGGTTAAAGATTTTGCAATCATTTTTGGGGCAAAAGTTGTCCCCCTCACAAACAAAATTGACGTGTTTTTGGCTTTTTTGAAAAAAAAAATACCCTGGCCGTTATGCCTTGCGGAACGTTTTCGATGGGCCACCCTGTATATTAGATAAAACTTTTTTAGATATACAGGGTGGTCCGAACTGTATTCCGGAAACTTTGGTAGCATATTCTGCAGATAAAAATAAGTAAAAAACTTCGTATAAATGTATGTCCTAAAATGCTTAGTTTTGGAAATACAGGGTGTAGAAATTTCATTTTTATTTCGATTTTTTCCAAACAATTTATGAAGTAACGTCAATATTTGGATAAAAATTGGTGCCTGGTTGTTTTTTGATATGAGAAATTTGATTTTTATGTCAATATGACTCCTACTTGTAGAGGGCGCCACCTACATATTTTTAACTGGTTTGAAGAGTAGTAACTTTTCGTCCGTACCTGTATAAAACTACTGAGTAAATTATCAAAATCAGGCATCAAAATCAAATTTCTCATGTCAAAAAACTCCCAGACATCAATTTTCATCCAAATATTGACGTTACTTCATAAATTATTTGGAAAAAATCGAAATAAAAATAAAATTTCTACAAACCAAGCATTCTAGAACATACATTTATATGAACTTTTTTACTTATTTTCATCTGCAAGATGTGCTGCCAAAGTTTCCGGAATACAGTTCGGACCACCCTGTAAAACTTTTTTAGAGCCAATTTTCCATTAATCTTGCTTTACAGTTTTTCCTACCAATCCAATTCAAAGAATAATGTGTTTGTTAACTTTTAACGCATTTATTCACGGCAGTTATTCATAGAATGAGAGGAATTAATAGTGAAAATGTAGAAAAACGTAGAAAAAAGGATCTGTCTTTGTCAGTGACAGACTCAACTGCGGCAGGTTCAGCGCTATTTGCGGAAAATCGCGAAAAATAAACGATCGTCTAGCAAGGACCTTTTTATCGGATTGGTGGTGGTAGGTGTTAATTTGAATGAAGTTGGCCGATGACAGCCATTTATTTTAGTTTGAATAAACTTAATTTTTTTGGAAAAGGGTAAGAATTTCGCTACTGAAAGAAAAATCTTAAAATAAAGAAGTTATTTTTGTAAATAGAGAGTAGGACAATATATAGTGGAAAATAGAAAATTTTTGGTATATAGAAACCAAATGGAAACTAGCCTTCTTTCTAGTGGCTTGTTACTTTTAAAACAAATTTGCCTAACCGGCAAAAAATACGTTTCAGGAGCTATACAGGGTGGTCCGAACTGTATTCCGAAACTTCTGCAGCATATTCTACAGATAAAAATAAGTAAAAAAGATCGTATAAATGTATGTCCTAAAATGAGTTTCGGAGATTCAGGGTGTAGAAGTTTTATTTTTATTTCGATTTTTTTCAAATAATTTATGGAGTAACGTCAATATTTGGATGAAAATTGGTGTATGGGAGTATTTTGGCATGGGGAATTTGATTTGACTCCAATTTGTAGGGGGCACCAGCTACATGTAAAACTACTGAGTAAAAAAATATATATTTACGACTTTTTTTATGTAAAAAAGGTCTCTTGGTAAAAGTCGTAATACGGACGAAAACTTATATCACTTCTAAACAGTTAAAACACATGTAGGTGCCGCCCCCTACAGATAGGAGTCATATTGACACGAAAATCAAAATTTTCATGTCAAAAAACTCCAATTTTCATCCAAATATGGACGTTACTTCAGAAATTATTTAGGACATACACACTTATAGGAACTTTTTACTTACTTTTATCTGCAGAATATGCTGCCGAAGTTTTCGGAATACAGTTCGGACCACCCTGTATATTATGTACCATCATTAGAAGCAAAAATAAAAAAGAAAAACTATTTATACTTTGTTTGTTTGTATCTAATAACATTACTAAAATACCAATGAATGGATTTCGAATGAACTAATTACAGCTAGGTTTCGCTGTTTGAAATCAATATCAATATTAGAATATTGGCTTTCTTAAATTCATAGGGGATAAAAATGAGAGGCAGCATTACATATGTGGCTGTATAATAAAACAATATTTTTATTATACATAGAAGTTAAAAGGCCTTAATCCCTACAAGTATGCGCATTTCTGCATTAAGTTCACCAGACCGCAAGTAACAACCATCCGACGACCGGATTTCAATGGAGAAATTTGCATACTTGTAGGGCCTTTTTGACTCCTATGAATCCTATTTCATATACCGGGTTGTGTATTGTTGTTGAAAACATAGGAAATTCAATTCAATGCCAAATTTTGGTATCTTCTTCTTCTTCTTCTTCTTTTAGAAGGCGTATCGCCTGTTTAGTTCCGGTTTCCTCCTCGTCTAAGCAACTCTTGCGAGGTTGACTGCCAACTGTCTTGCCAACGTTTAGGTGGTCGTCCAGTAGGTCTTCTGCCATGGGGTACGTTGTTGCGAATTATTATGGCCATTCTGTCGGGGCCCATTCTATTGACATGCTGGTTCCATTCTCTTCTTCTCTGCCTTATCCATCTGACAACGTCGTTTGTTTGGCACTTTTCTCTTATGTCTACATTTCTCTGTCTGTCCCTCAATGTGTATCCAGTTATCATTCTTAAGGTCTTCATTTCAGTAGTTCGTAGGATTCTCTTTGTTACTGATGTTTCAGCTCTGGTTTCCGCACCATATGTCATCACTGGTCGTATGCAGGTTTTGTATATTCTTGACTTACATTCTGTACTCAAATGTTTGTTTTTCCATATGGGATATTTAAGATGTCCTGATATTGCGGCAGCTTTATTGGCTTGTTTCCTTACTTCTTCTTCCAGGAATCCTGAGCTTGTAATTTTGCATCCGAGGTATTCGAATGACATTATCTGATCAATAGTTTTGTTTTTTATTACCAATTTGCACCGTAGAGGCTCCTTTGTAATGGTCATGCATTTGGTCTTATTTGTGGAAATTTGCATGTTAAGTTTTTCTGCCTGTCTGTTAAAAGCTTGTAGCATTCTTTGGAGGTCGTCCTCTGACTCTGCAATAAGTACTGCGTCATCGGCATAGCATAATATGTTTACTTTATGCATTCCCATTCGATATCCTAATCCAGTATTCTTGACGGTTTTTATTACTTGATCCATGATTATGTTGAATAACAGAGAGCTAAGACTGTCGCCTTGGCGAATACCAGTTGTAGTTCGAAGGTGCTGCGTTAAGGTAAAGTTTGTTCTTATTTGGGTTGTTGTGTTTGTGTTTAAGTCCTTGATAAGTTCTGTGAGTTCTTTCGAGACATTACTGCTTTCCAAGGTGGTGATGATGTCTTTTAGTTGGACTCTATAAAAGGCCTTTGTTAAATCTATAAAACACAGATAGGCTGGAGAGTTATATTCTAAGGATTTTTCAACTAGTTGCCTGAGTATGAATAATGCATCGGTAGTTGATCTGTTTCTTCGGAATCCTTGTTGTTCCTCGCTTATTGGCACTATTGAGGAGATTTTGTCCGCAATGATCTTAGAAGTTTTAGCGAGGTGCTCGGTAATGTTATTCCTCTATAGTTTGTTAAGTTCCTCTAAGTTGGGTCTGTTTTATCTCCTTTTTTAAAAATGGGTATTGTTATACTTTGTTTCCATTCTTCTGGTATTTTCTTATGTTGTAATATAATGTTAAACAGTTTTGTGTATTCCTCTATGATAGCCGTGCCTGCGTTTTTTATTACCTCGTTTGGTATTTTATCTTGATTAGGAGATTTTCAATTTTTAAGTTTCCTTATTGTCTCTTCTACTTGCTTGTAAGCGATTTGCGCATGATCTTCTGTATTATCTCTTCGGCTTGTCTCTTGTGCTACCATTGGTTCATCTGTTTCTGCGTATAAGTCTCTGAAATATTTTTCCCACGTATCTTCTGCAATTGTTCTTAGTTGAATTGTTTCATTTGTTTCTCGTTTCAAACCCCTCAACATCTTCCAAATACGTTTTTGTGCTCCGTACATATCCGCCTCCATTTCGCTACTAAATCGCTGCCAATATTCTTCTTTAATTTCTCGTACTCTATTATTAGTCCTGTTTCTTATTTCGGTGTAGATATTTCGGTTCTCCGGTGTTGGAGATTTCTTGTATTTTAAGTATTTTTCCTTCTTTTCCCTTGTAATGTTCTTGACTTCTAATGTAAAAAATTTTGGTATGATCAATATTAAAAGGTTTTGCTGTAACTATACTTTGCTTGTATTTACTAGTTTTAACTTCCTTTAAAGTAGGGTTTCTTAAAGTGGAGTCCACGGACCCCTTAGGGGTCCATGTGTATCAGGGTTCCCCGCGGTCCGCATTACGCCAGTTAACTGTAAACATATTTATTAAGAAAATCAATAGTGTAGGGCGGCGAATTCAGTAGGTATTTAATCACTTAGCACTACGCGATGCGCGTAAGGATCAAAAAAACAAAGTTGAAGCTGTTCTCTTATCAAACGATGTTATTCATTCTAGAATTGTTAAAATGTCGTCAAATGTTTTACAAGTTGTTGAAGAATTAATTGCTTCACCGTTTCCATTCAGCATTCAATTGGATGAAAGCACCGATGTATCACAATGTAGCCAACTCTTGGTATTTGTCCGTTAACAACAAGACGCACGTAGTATTAAAGAAGAGTGTCTTTTTTGCAATTCACTTTTGGAGACTACTTCAGATTTTTTTGAAATGACAAAATGGTTTTTCAACGAACAAAATATAGACTGGAAGACTAAACTTGGTAGTATCTGCACCGATAGAGCTCCCGCAATGCTTGGAAATACGTCTGGTTTCGCGGCTTTGGTCAAGAAAGAGATCCCTCATGTCATAATAACTCATTGTGTCTTAAGGAGGGTCCACATTTAGTAACATGTTATATAACATTGCTATTTAACAAGCTACATGTAACATGTTATAAAACCGGGAGCCGTCCACATTATAGTTTTCGTAGTCATGAATCGTTTTGGCGAGAAAGAGGTTCAGCTCGCAGCAGCGGCGTGCGTAATTATTTTTGAACTAAGGGAAAAAAGTCGAGAAAAAAAGCGGTTTTGAGTCCGCCATAGCCTACCAGCAAGATCTAAATACAGTTGAACTCAATTAGCTTATCTTTTCAATACTTGCCTCGGCTGTTTCTCGTGGTGTGTTTCTGTCTTTTAAAAACATTAATAATTTACAGTACGTCTCCTCTGCTGGATCTGTGTCTATGAAAGGAATGCGGACAAAAAACATTTAAATAAACAGCAATATATTCTATACGTCAATTTGACGAGTGCGTCACCGCAAATCGCTCCGCCCACTCATTTTATTGGCTACTTGCAAATTTGTCGAATTTTTATTGATGGGACGCGTCGTCTATTTTTTACGAAAAACATCGAGAGAATATCGTTTCACCTCTCACGGATACCCCGTAGCTACAGAACGGACAGAGGTACTGTAAAAGCAAAAGCAAACCATTTTGAATTATCCACTTCATCTAAACCATGCAGTTCCCGATTTGCATTTCTTTTGTTCTCGCTGGAACTGGCCTATTAGATTACGCATTTTTTCTCAACTTTTTCTGTTTCCAAATACATACTATGAAATGAAAATCGCTGTCATTTTATATGGAAAATTATATGGAGAATGTCATCTATCGTCATGTCCAAGCCAACTGGACGGGAGGCCGACGGGACGCAGTTTTTCGATCATACGGTATTATTGACCAGTAAATAAACAAAACCAATATCAGCTCACCACACTAAGATTCTGTCGCGCACGTCCCTGAAAATATGAGCGGCTAAACTAGAAATTTAGCAAGTGTGGACGCGTTGTTTCAGGTTACAATAGCAATGTTGCACAACATCTTTTGATCTTTACCGACTACAAATGGATAACATCTAGCAAGTTATATAGCATCGAAATTTGCTAAATATAACTAAAAAATATGTAACATGTTATATAACTTTGCTATATAGCAGTGTTATATAGCAAGTGTGGACCGTCCTTTACATCGACATGCCTTGACTTCACGTTTACTTCTACGACTTTACCTACATTTCTGAAGGAAGTTATGTCTACATGTGTCAAAATAACTAACTTCGTCAGAGCCAGAGTTTTAAACCGCCGCGGCAGCGCCTGTTTAAAAGACTTTGTCAAGAAATGGGGTCAGACATGAAGTACTCCTTTAGTACACAGAAGTTCGTTGGCTGCCAAGGGGACAGGTCTTACAGCGATTGTTTGAATTGAGGACAGAAGTGTTAATTTTTCTAAAAGATAAAAGAAATTCACTTTCTGAATATCTTGAGAGTGAAGATTTGCGCAGATATTTCGCGTATTTAGCAAATATATTTACTCAATAGAATGAAATTAATTTGTCTCTTCAGGACTTTGCGGTGACCATCGTGGATGCATCTGAACGGTTGAAAGGTTTCATATATACTTTGTTAAAGGAAGGTGGAATTTGGTAACTTTGCAAATTTTCCGATGTTTGAAGAGTTAATAGCACAATGTGACGCCAACACGATATCAAAATGTTACAGAAAGAGGTGTCTAAGCATTCGGATACATTGCAAACTTCTTTTGAAGACCACTTTGACTTCGAATCGCTTGAAAATGAAACGTGGGTGCGGAGTCCATTTATAATTATAAATGGACCCCGATGGATCCTTGTCGATTATAATCGACAAGGATAATATCAGCGATGAAGATCTCATTAAAAATGACTTAATTGACATGGGATCAAAAGAAGTTTTGAAAGCTGAATTTCATGCAAAAGATATAGGCGAGTTTTGGTGTTCTTTACGTCAAGCTTACACTCTTCTTGTCAAGCGAGCTATGTCCGTTCTGATACCATTTGCTATTACGTACCTTTGCCCGAGGCAGGGTTCCCGGTTCTGGTCTCAATAAAAACAAAAAGTCGCATCAAAGATATGCGCCTTGCCTTGTCGAAGATAACCCCACAATTTAACGTTCTCATTGAGGCTAAACAGCAGCATCCTTCTCACTATCTTCTTAGTGTTCGTGCAAGAACAGTTAACCTAATAGGACTGCTCATTCAGCCAAAAGTGTCCGCCAGGTGCATGCGAAAACTACTCGCTTTGTGACGTCATTGTAGCCCTTGTCATGGTTATTAGTCCTTATCCGACAACCAATAATATACACACGTGCATTGTTGGTTGCCGGATACAAAACGTTCATTATTTAGTTTATTTATTTAAACACCTTATATGTATGCAGTATAGAAATTAACTGTATAAATCGTATTAAATATTCGGATAATGCATTTTTAAGAACAGCGGTACCCAGCACCACCTTTTGCAAACTTATTCTTTTTAGAGTACTTCCATATTTTGCTTTAAAATAATTAATAAAACAAATCAATGACTGGTAATACACACTTTGTCACAATCCACAACACAAAATGAACGTATTTATACAATCTATAGCTCTAAAACTTTAAAGGCCACCTTTATCATTTAAAATTGACAAAATTAAGTCTTAAAGAAAGAGAAAAATAAAGTCTTAAAATTGGGTTCAATAATTGGTTTTAGCCTGTTTTGAAACAAAGAACAGTCTAAGTTAATTACAAGCGTTCTCCTAATAATTATTGTTATTGGGGGCAACCAAAAATAGAATTGGAATTTATATTATGTCTAAAGTTTTGACCCTTTTGAATAGATTAATCAGGAAAGTAAACTAAGTCAGCCAGAACTGAAACTTGCTTCATTAGAGCTTGTTTATGTTTTGATATTTGTTAGCTGTTTTGATTCTTGAAGTTCTATTGTTATGTTATTGTTGTAAATATATTATTAGAATTTAGAATCGAATTAAATTACTCGTCTAATTAATTCCTAGATTTAAGTAAGAACAATCTTCGGATTGTTATGGAGTTTTTAACATTATACAGGTCTCCTCAACAAACATCTCAGTAGTTTCGTGTCATAAATTTTGGTACCACTGATATCGGAGATTAGACCAGATAGAGACCTATATAAAACCGTCTCAGATACTGGCTTTTCTCGAAGCCATGAGACTATATGATTATTCAAGAAAGGGTGATTCAACCGTGCTATTTAACGTGGTTGGATCACCCTGTAGAATATTAAATATGTATAGTATTTAAGAGTCTATTACGCTGTACATTCGGGTCGCTCTCAGTAGTCGGGTAAAGCAGGTGTATAGCCGAAGGAAATATATATTATATTTCAGAAATTTGCCTAAGGCTTAGCCCGATCCTGTCGTGTTAAGCCACACCTAAAATTCCAAACACACGTGCTTTGATTAAGGCTTGATTAAGGTTTGCAGAGCTTCAGCATTTGCCATAAAATAGCAAACAATTTGTTACAAAACCATATAAATTATATATCACTGTAATCACGAAACTTCAATCTATTTCCGTATTGTAACGAAATTTTAAATTATGTCTTTATTTTCGAGAAAATTTAGTCCAAACATAAATAATATTTTGTTGATGTTTGACCATCAAAATCTTAAAAATAGAGAAGTTGTCTAAAAATATGCTACAATACAGATTTAGTATAATGCTTTATCTTTAATTTCCTTCTTCATTTGTGTAAAAATACCTAGCCAGTTTTACATAAAACGTTAAATGCCGAACGCTTATTTTGCTACTTTTTCGGCTAGTGAAATGGACTCTTAAGTGTTCATCATACTATTAAACGCTTCGACTAAGAATGTCTCCTTTCATTGCCTTTCAACAATTATTCTTCCGAACGAATCCAACTTCTCTTCTTTTACAGTTCAGAATTAATATCAATAGCCACACACCTATATTTTCAGAAAAATCCAAAAGAAAAATAGAGAAAATTGCGCCATAAATTTGGAAGATGTGGCGTGTGGAAATTACACAAGCGAGACTTGGAAGTTCTCGGGTCGGAAAATTTCAGGTAGTTGACTTTCTAAGAGGGTAAAAGTCCCGAAAAACTAATAAATATGTTAAAGCCATTATTTTATGGGAGCAAAGTTGAACCTTTAGTTTCTCTAAAGCTCTCCACATTATTTATTCTTATTCTATCTCGATCTCACACTTAATATAACTTGATTTTTATGTAGCGTTTCTTCATGAAAATCCTCAGTCTGCCATAGCACTGATTAGGTATCCTATAAGTATACAGATAAAAATCTTGTCCCTAATTCGTGGTACGAAAATTGTTTTTTTATGACGATGTGCAAACGAGTCAAATTTCCTGTGCGCAAAAATAAACTCGCGTAAAATAACAATAAACAGCGTAAGAGAGAGATATCGCTACACCGAATAGCGTGCATGGACGTTAATAAGGCCAGGTGTTATTTCCTTTACGTATTAACTCTCTTAAATTAACTCTCTTCATTTATAGTTATCGGATCGGAAAGAATTCTGTTCGCGTCGCGTCCGCTATTTAAACTTAACCTAACTTTCAATTTAAAACTTTGAACTTGTTTTGTTTACTAGGTATTTTAAAACTAAAGGGCTAAAGTGCTTATTTCCAGTGCTTTATTGTTCAACGTCTGCCAATGGGTTTAGGGCAACAAGCAACAAATTCTCTTAGAAGGGCTAAGTCGTCATCTGCTGTAAACCTAAGCCTCTTTATAGGTTCTTTAATATTAGAAGAGGTGGAATCCATATTTTGGGCCATATTTATTTAATTAAAACTAATCCCAGCTACTTAAATATCAAATTACCTAATAAAACTAAAGTAATAATTCAAAACAATTCAAACATAATCTAAAATAAAAGATCTCGCCGGCCGGCTCCGGTTGTCAAATACCCGCACATGCCCATTTAAGCAATTTTTAAACGATATTTAGAAATATAGCGCTTGGTGTAATTGATCCGCAAATTACGTCAGGCGGTAACGTTATTAGCGGGTGTTGCGTTAAAAACTGACTCGCGCATATCGTAACTGAATCGTAACCATGATAAAGGTACGCTTAAATACTGCATGACGCTATTCGGTTTTCCGATATCTCTCTAATAACTGTACCGGTCGGCGCTGTGCACAATTTTAGAGGTCATAAGTGGGCGTGCTATGTGCGCAAACTAGTAACCTAATTAGTGCCCGATTCCGAAAATTGGAACCACGAAAAACAATAAAGAAATAACAAAGTTTATAATCTGTATAATCTGTGGCCATAGTATCATTTTTTTATAGATTTATTGTTTCGCAATAATGAAAAAATAATTAATGCTTTTAGTATGGAGTTGGATACGTGAATTATGTATCACACTAAACATTTATTGCCTCATAAAAAAAAACAGCCCTTTATTATTTTTTTCATAAAAATTATAAATCACAAAAGCTGTTTGCAAAATGTGTAATAATATTTTTTATTTGAAAGTGCTCGAGGTGTTGTAAAAATTCGTTAAAGATACTGTTGATAACCCTTTTTGGGGGTTCAAAGTTTTAATAAGTTGGAATATACATTTTTAACACCAATCTCTAAAATATTTTGTAGAAAAGTTTAGTAAGGTGAAACATTAAAATGGACTTATGGCCAGTTGTAAGGCCGAAATATGCCTCTGAATAGTTGAATGTCAATCCTGTCATGTAAACGCGAACCTTTTAACAACGTAAATGTAAAATAGAGGAATGAATGCACGCCTTGTGATTGGCTAGCTTTAATTAAAAGTTCGAGATCTTGTTAGCGCACTTTGAAGTTATTTTGCTTTGTTTTGGAGGTGGGCAATAAACTAAAACTTTGTTAAACTCAGTTTCAATGCGATTTTTGCTTGTTCAGCATACTTTTGATCATAGGTACATTTTGTTTTTGTATCGAAATATTTATTGGGAAACTTTTTACAAATTTCGTCAAGTTATTATCAACATCAGATATAGTTTATTCTGCGAGAGATTATATTCCTTCAACAAACAATATTCAAAAAATGACAGCAAATGTAAATCTCAATTACATCTCTATCTCTCTCGTACAGTGTGTTTAAAACAGCGCACAGTGGACAATTTTAAAGAAGTAGGTGGTAAAAATGTTTTAATAGTTTGCAATGTGGAAAAAGACTTAATTATATCTCGGACAAATGTAAAAAACTAAAATGTTAAATAATTTATTAACATTTTCAGAAAAAAAAAAAATATTAAATGATGTATTAAAAAAAATTGAAAACTCGTAACGATTTGATCTTCTTTATTTTTTTTTCTTGACAGATTCATTGACGTTAAATTTAGCAGTACAAATAAGTTTCGGTTCCTAATTTAACTAAATTTAATAATGACAAGTATATAAATAAATATAATATGATTATAACTATATCATGTAACATTATCATACGAGTATAACTATAAATAATTTAAAATTTACTTTCATCAGACTCGTCTGTGCTTGCTTCGTCATCGGATAAGTGATCTACAGAAATATTAGTAAGTGGGGATGCTTTAATATCTAGGCATTTTAAAAGACTAAGTACTTCTTTGGAAAATGTTGACGTTGATTTTTGTTTTTTTTTCCTGTAACTGGTTATTAGAGGATCAGATGATATGAGAAGCATTCTAAGTAAGTGTTTATTCGTGGCAATTCTTGATATTTTTTGAGTGTTGTGCTCTCTAAATCTTCTATAGTTTTTATTTAATGCCTCATGAGCTTCTTCGGAAAGTTGCCCAATAGGCACCAAACAATTTCTTATTATATCACCTGCATGGAAGAGAATTTTATGTAAGGTGACTGGCATATAATACCACGAATAAAGACTTAGGTAGAGTTCTCTAGTTTCTTCCGCGTATTTCTCAAATTGTTCAATATTTACATCATATCCTGATGAAAGAGCCCGCAAAATGACGCTAAACCTAGTTATTATTCTTTCATCCAGACCTGTAATATCTGCACTCTTTTGTGGGCTTTGGAAGAATTTTCTGACCGTGTTGCCATCATTGATTGATCCGAAACCAGGCTTTGGCCTATCTACAATTAATCCCATTTCTATTTTAAATTTTCTTTGGATTTCTGACTTCTGCTTTTCAATTTCAGCTTTAGATTCACTGCCTTTTGCTTGCCACGATTTTAAATTTAATTTGTAACTAATATGCAACAGACATTCAAAAGATCTTATTCATGCATGTAAAGTAGATAGGCCAAACCCATAGTTCTCAACAATGATAGATGCCTTATTTGGCTCTAAGTTCATAGTTTTTGGTGTTGCTTTGCAGATATAACAGGTCTGAGAAGATTTGTTACCAGTCAGCGTATTGCACACCTCCCATCAACCATCGTCAAAAGAAGCTGATGATGGATATTTATTGAACAGTTTCCATTACTAAGACTGACTTCCGTTGGACGTAACTTTAAAATTTGGCTCTGAATAACGTTTGTTTCTAAATTCACCATATCATTTGTTTCTTTTGAAAATAGAAATTTTATTGGACGGCATAGTCTGGTTGATGACGTGCTTTGATTCTGCCAAGTGAGGGTTTGCGGATCATTAATAGGGTGCATTTTAATAGGCACAAAAGAAAAAGTAAACAAATATTCATCATCAGCTTCAAAGGAATTATTAAATTTTTGCTTATATCTACTATGCCCGGAATTACCATCGCATCCCCACTTACTAATTAAAAGAAGTTCACTTACCCTTATCGAAATTGTAGCAAACTGCTTTAAAACAGATTCTTGCACTATAGACAAACGTTGCGCAGTATGATCATGTAACGCCTGAAGATCAATTTCTGCTTTTGTCTCACAAACACTAATAAATTCACTTAATGGACTACATTCATTTTTTGCTTTTTGCAGCTCAATATATGATGGATATAGGAAATGCCCTGCTTCACGAGCACTTTTTCTCAGATGAATATATGATTGTTTTGTCAATCTGCAATCTACATAAAGAGCCAAAGCCTCATCCCTGCTGTATTGTCGCACGTTTTTGTTTTCCTTTTCCCGTCTTAAAAGCTTGATCTGGGTTGAGCGATTTGGCGATGCCGAACTAATTTCCTTTATTAAATTGGCTGCATCTCTTTTACCATCACCTCTGAGAGCCACCTCAGTTGCAAACGTTAGTTCTTCAACACTGGAAGAAAGCAAATATTGAACTTTTTTTTTCTTTGATCGATATTTAACTTCTTCGAATGGTTTCGGCGGTCGTCCGGACGATCTCGGTTGTTCTGACACCGTACAATCATTAATAGTCATTTGAAAAATTAAATCATCCCCATCTAACCAGTCCGCATACTTCTTTAAAAAATAGTTCATTTTTCTGCCCGACTTTTCCCATCTTTCTTTAATTTTCTTTGAAAAATCGCAAACAATGACTTTCCACCGAGCCTGAGTTTCTTTATTAACTGTCCTCACTTGATAGTTTTCCATTAAAATTGTAAGCAAAGATTCATACGAATTTTTCTTTACAGACTGATGCCATATTTGAAAAAACGCTCTTCTAGAGTCGTTAAACATGATTCCTAAAACAAGAAAGAAGAAACTGTTTTGCAAGTTTCCGCAAAAACTAAAATATATTGCCGAAAAGCTAATACTCCAGACTATTGAAAATTGCACTTTTCTTCTTGGCATTACTTGGCCTTTTACTATTTCTCATTTATAAAACCGAAAAATAATATATTTTAATAATACTTACGATTATCACAACTCATTTCAGCTTAAACTTCGTAAACTTTTGATAAACTACTACCTGCTACTTGAAATGTCACTTTAAACAAGCTATTTATTTTGTTATTAGAGTTGTCTTAGTGCTTGGCATAGCCTTCTATGTGAAAATATAGTTTAAACTTGTAATGTTTACGAAAAAAAAAGCAAACAAATCGCATATTTTTTGAAAGTCGTCAGTTTGAACTTTGATAAATATTATCATATGTAATTTCTGATTATAATTAATTATTTTTCTTGTTAGTTGATAAGTTGTAACTCAACTGATATTGTTAAAATAGACGAATTTTAAAGTGAATTATTACCACCTAGATATCGGTTTTAGCCCTTTGTGCAGCGTCTATGCTATCTCCGAAATGTTTTACGAAATATTTCTGGAAATATTTCGTAAAACATTTCGCAAAACATTTCTGGAAATAGTTTATTAACTTATTGAAATAGTTTGATTAACAATAAAGAACAAAACGTCTCGATCTATTTCAGGAAACGTGGGAACTAATTTTTATAACACGGGCTTATATTTATCGTACTATTTTGTGAAATAGCACGAAACAATCAAGATCAAACGTCACGGTGGCTTCAGAAAAAGAAGTAAACATGGTGTATGAATAAATATCATTAATTTGTAACGGATTGTAATGTAATACCACTATATTAAACTGATATGAAAAATCAAAAACAGTGCATTCAGAAAACAGTTACCGATGGTAGATTAAATTGGCTATTCCTCTAAGGTTACACCAGAATATTTAGTTTCATTGTCCTAACATTATTAATTACAATATAGTAAAAATATACAAATTTATTATAATACAATAATAGTAATATATTACTATATATAGCAATATATAAATAGTAAACATATTGTAATTATATTCCTGCACATTGAGTGAAATGTTTTGTTCTTAAATCTCTACTCTACAAATTATAAACGCGTGTTCAAATATTAATCTTGTGGAATATACAGGGTGCTACAAATTCGAGGTACGAGCATTGGTATCTCGGTAACCGTGATAGATACGAACATAGTTAAATTGGGGCAAAGTTGCGCTATGTGATGTTCACCAAGATGTCATTAAAAAAGTTTTAAAAATTTCAATGATTGCTGAGTTTTTTAGGAAAACGGATTTTTTTGAAAATTAATTTTATTTTTTCCTGTCGTTACTTTTAAGAAAAGCAAAAAACTAATTGCACATTCTCAGACTTTATAAGGGCTCTCTGATAGTATTTTTAGATTTTCAAATTAGCTGATAATTTGTGAGATACAGAGGCCAACTTAATTTTTTTAAATACGGACCTGCGTTTTTTATTTCCGGTTTTGAAAGAACTCGGTCTCCTGAGTACAATGATATGCCACAGTTTATACTTTTTTTTTGTTTTGGGACCTTAAAAACAAAAAACTATTTAATTATTATTTAAAATAATTTCAAGTCCGACTCTGTTTTTTTTTATTATTTAATCTGATTATATTCATTACAACAATACTGATCAGCGCTAATTAACATTGAATAAGGAAAATCCAGACAATTGGAAGATTCGTTTATAGTATTTTTAACTTTTTTATTGTGAACTTGAAATCTCAGTGTGCGATCTAATAATATGCATAATATTCATCGTAGTTATTATAAATAAATCAACTTCTACAAACTAGTTTCTAATGCTCTAAATGTTCAAAAGGGTTACCACCCTCCCTATTGCACAAATTTTTCGTTCAATTTTATTTATAGCTCTTTGAACTTTCTTCTTATACTTCCGAAAGCATTTTGTACTCTTTATTGTAAATGTTAAGATGTATTGATTTCACTTTTACAAATGACGTGAAGTAATGTATTCATTTGTATATTATTTTTTATTATTTTATTGCATTTGATTTTCCATATTCAATGTTTTTTACCCCACGTCATTGTTAAGTTTGAAAGCTTATCAATATTGTAATGATGAATAGATTAAATATTTAAAAAAAAACAGAGCCGGACTTGAAATTAGTATAATAAATTGTGTTCAAATTTCCGAAACAAAAAAATATTAAGTGTGGTATATCATTGTACTCAGGAGACCGAGTTCTTTCAAAATCTGAAATAAAAAATGCAAGTCCGTATTTAAAAAAATTAAGTTGGACTCTGTATCTCACAAATTATCAGCTAATTTGAAAATCTAAAAATACTATCAGATAACCCTTATAAAGTGGCTATGAGAATGTGCAATTAGTTTTTTGATTTTCTTAAAAGTAACGACAGGAAAAAATAAAATTAATTTTCAAAAATATCCGTTTTTCCTAAAAAACTCAGCAATCCTTGAAATTTTTAAAACTTTTTTAATGGCATCTTGGTGAACATCCCAAGGCGTAACCTTACCCCAATTTAACCATGTTCGTATCTATTACGGTTTCCGAGATACTAATGCTCGTACCTCGAATTTGTAGCACCCTATATATCAACATAAAACGAGATATAATTAACGAAATATCATCGTAACAACACCTATTTTAGAAACGTCTAGGTTTACTTATTTCACTGAGATTTATGAAAAAAGGTACTTTGCCTCGGGTACAGATACCGCCACGTTTTGGAAATAGCTCAAAACGGAACAAAATTGAACGAGGCAACAGGAAACGCGAAAAAAAATCCCCCCACGCCCTCCTCACGTAGTTTTCAGGCGCTTTTAAGAATCGAAAGGTAGGTCGAGGCAAACCGAAGTGGATCAAGACAACTGGAAATAAACTGAAATGCGACAAAGTTGGGTGAGAAAATGCGACCTTGACCTGCTTCGAAGAGTTCTGCGCATAGTGTAGAGGCTGTTTAAGACTATTGTGCGCGTAATAAATGAAAAACATTTAAATTTTCGGTTTCTCAGAAATTTTTATTATAAATTATTTATTTTTTTCTAGGTGAAGTAAGCGCGTGATGGCTGGGGAGCCCCATGGCTCATCAAAGGGAAGTAACATTACTAGTACCACTCCTATTTCGATCATCAGCAGTACCACCACCGACCCGCGGGAATATTATAAAACTTACGATGTTATGACCGGTGTTCGGATAGCAGCGACGCTGGGCAGTTTCTTCGGCCTCATGGTTCTTCTTGTTATTTACAAATCAAAATCCAAGGTAGGAAAATCATAAAATACTTTTAGATAGAGAGTCTTTTCAGAGTCTAAAACAGTCATAATACCCTATGAACGAAAAAAAATTACTGGAGATTGACAATTGATGACAATTTTTGCTAAGTCTGTTGAATATTAATTATCAATAGTATATTACATACTGAGGAGGGAAGTGTTTCATGACTGTCGAGAGATTAACTAAATCTCGAGACAATAATGAAAACTTTCCTCCGAGGTTTGTATACTATTTTATTTACAACCACATCATTAATTAAAAAATAGGGACAGTATTTTATTTGAAAAAAAAAATAAATATACGAAAATTTCTCGTTTTTTGTTTTGGCATTTCCATATCTATAGTTACCGGTACCAGTGGTTGTTATGGCGCAAACCTTCAACAGCAAAAGGAAAAACATAGATAAATGCAACAAGTTTAGATTGGAAAGCCCGTAAAAATTTTGGATCGCGAAATTATTTTGGGTCGCGACCGTTATACGCGATCTGGCGCTGCTATAGCGGTCGCTAAGAACAACGGCAAACAAAAACAGAAATCATTTTCTCTTGTCAAAGTCAGAATCTTCAAAAATCATAATAATCTTTCAAAATCTAAACCGCTCTCATTAAAGAAATTCCGAAAAGTGTTTATATAACGTCCATTTTCAAAGTAATTATTGCTATCTTGTGAGTTTAATTCAAGTTTTATTTACTCCAACCGGTGATAATTGTGAACAAGTGGCATTAAAAACTTAAAAAGCTGTGCTGTGAACTGTGAACTGCAAAAACCAACGTGGATCGTGGCATAACGTCGGTTTCCAATGTTTCATAGGTATTTCATACATGCGTCCTTATATACAATAAAGTTTCTTGTATGCAATAAAAGTATTTTCACTATACTTATAAAATGTGAATTTATAAATTATAAACATACAGAATGTGGATAACGTAGGAGGTGGCAACATTGCATTCCCTCGAAGCACTACAAAAAAAAATTCAGAAACTGAAAAAACGGCACTCAAAAGTTTTTCAATATTTTCCGAAAAAATATAAAAAAAAACATAAAATTTTCAACATTTTTTTTCTGAAAAAAAACATAGGCGTGTTTCTGGGGACCAACTATTTTACCAGTTAAGGAGGTTCAAATAGTTTACAACAAATTCTTCCTACAAATATCACAACTTTATTTCGTTAAATTTTTACATTGTTCGTTAAATTTTACATTGTATTTTATATGTTTCTCATTTTCCTTAAATATGAATGTGAATGTGAAAAATGAATCCAAATAAATTTAAAATTTGTATACAAATAATAAACCCGCATGGACATTAAGGTAAATTAAGGTATCTGGATAAAACAAGACAGGTATTTGAAGTATAATAATAATACATGTTGAGATAATTAAGGACCGAAACAATTCCATTATAACTAGCAGAGTTTTGAAACAATAAATTCATTTGTATGTTTGCTAATATTTTTTTTTCAAAAACTTATAAAAATATGTAGCAAAAAACATTATTGATAATATTATAAAATAGTACATACAGGGTGGCGCCTCTCATACGCCGCGGAGGCTCCAAGGGAGAACGACAGTTTGTATTGAAATGAAATTTTGTGAGCATATTATGTAGGTTAATTTAAAGTACTTTTTAAAAATATTGAGAGTTCTACAGGGTGTCCTCGAAAAAAGTTACATATCAAAGTTGTGTTTTTTGTATCGGAAAACCCTATATATTAATTGATTTTCGGATTCTGGGAGAAAAATGAAGGTGAGTTTTATAAGAGCAGTATATATTATTAAAATGTAAAGTTGTAAAATTTTTAATTTACAATAAAAGCTACCTAAATTGGAATTTTCCCGGTATAGCCTAAAGGTAAGTGTCCATTTGAGAGTATTACTCGCGCGAGAAACTCTCGATAGTAGTTCGCGCATGTCGATACACGTCTGCGACTACCTATCGGAGAATATTCATTTTACTATCAATTAGAGATGGGCGGTTATTGGTAAAAAACCGGTTATAGGTTAACCGGAATTATCTTTAAAAAATAATAACTTGACAAAATTAACCGACACAAATTAACCGGTTATTCAAATAACCTAACCTAGCAAATCTAAATATTTAGTTTTCCTATAGGTTTACTTACCTCTACACTCCATAGGTCTACTTCAAATTTAGATAATAAACTTAGTTAAATCGCATGATTAAATAGAGATTGTAGCAATGTAAGTATGTATATGTACAAAATGAATTTAAATAAAAATGCTAACCTAATTTTTTTTGAGTAGACATGGATATGATATTAAAACTAGTAATTACTTAACGTTCAAATAAACCACACAACTCACAAGTTCTACAATCTACAACCAAGTTATTTTAATCAAATACCAAAGAAAAATAAGGAGACTGAATGAATAAATAATGAAAGAGTATCTTCATTCGTTACTTGAACTTCAATTTTGTATTCTTAGTCTAAGCTTCAAGAGAGACTTCAAACTACAAATAAAATATATTTACGGTGAAACTGGGCGAAACCATGGAAAACTTTTGAAGAACCGTTGAAATTCCGTTAAAGTCGGTTAAAATTTAAATATAGAATTTAGAGAATCTATTTGAAGTTAGGTTCGTATCACTTGGCTAGCTGGTGGCTAGTAGTAGGCTATGGCATTAGTACTTTGTTTTACGGCCTGACCTGTCAGGGCCATTCGGCTGTTGTTTTGATTATTATCAGCGTTCGCCTGATGCCTGATTTAATTTTCACATTTGATGTTGATGTCATATATTTTTCGTTTTGGGAGCGGGAGCGGGATCTCCCGTTATCGTCAAAATATCGGGAAGATCCGTGCCGTTCGCTTCTTCGAAATTTACGATTCAAACAGCTATATTTAATTGTTACTTGTTTTAAACAAGTACGATTTTTTTAAAAATAACCGGCTATAGGTTATTGAACGTAATGCAAGGTTATTAGGTTAACTGGTGAAAAAAAACTACCTTTAAATAACCGGTTATTTTAGAGGAAAATACCGGTTATTCAAAAAACCGGTTACTTTTACCCATCTCTACTATCAATAGTTTACTTGCAACGATTTGTTCTCAAGTGTATACATATTATTATTTTTAATAGCGGATAGTTACTTCTGAAATACGAATACGTTTCGTATTGTGATAGTTCTAGCAGAGAATTATTAATTTAAAATGGCAGCTACTCGCAAAGAGTGGTCAAAATACGATACTTTAATAAGTATATACGAGGAAAATACAGTTTTGTGGGATACCATGGGATTAACTATCTGCACTTCTATGTTTCTTTCACACTACACATAAACAAATTAAATGAAAAATTACAAAAATACAAACTGAATCAACACATACTACAACTAACGGAAAGCTATTTAAAAAATCGACCACAAAAAATTTGCATGGAAAATATTGAAAGTAAAACTACCATGGCGCCATATGAGATACCGCAAGGAGGAAATCTACCACCTCTCCTGTATATCCTTTATACAAACGATCTCTGCGAACTAGCATTAAATCATTAAATGGCATCATATATGGATATGCCGATGATACATGTTTTGGTATATACAGGAACAGATCAGAACATCCTTGAAACAAACATCAACAAAGACCTGCAAAAAGTGCAAACATGGTGCTACAACAATCTCCTAACCATAAACGAGTTAAAAACAGAATATATGATATTTAAAATCACAAAACAAAAATTAAACTTACAAATAAAACTACAAAACCATATTCTACAAGAAACATCAACAATCAAGTAGTTTAAGGTTAAAAATACAAAATAATAAGGTGCCCGGTGGCGTAGAGGTACAGGCTCTCGTCTACCAATCTCAAGGTAGTGGGTTCGAATCCCACACCCGGCATTGCATCAGCCGACTATTTTTATTAAAAAATAAAAATAGTTTGGATACCTAGGTCGATTCAGCCTTAAATGAGTACTTGGGATTCACAATCCTGATGTAATAATAGGCGGTTGAAGCGTAGTGCTAGCCACATTACCTTCCTTGTATACCGAACGGCTATAGTATGGCAAGCTGTATCTTGCTACTCCCAAGGCGTTAAACGCTATATACGGGAGCCATTATTATTTAAATACAAAATAATTTGGAAAAATGAAAATATACGCACAATTGCAGCTTTAATAAAAATTCAAAAATTGATACCAAATAACATGAGGAAACCTTATATCACGCACTGTTTACCTCAAGGATGAACTAACGCATTGCAACGCCAACAAAATAAAATTTTAAAATTAATATATAAATTACACAAAAGAACACCAACACACATATTATTTGATACAGTGCAAGAACTAGATATAAAACAATTAATACTTTTTAATAGCTTGCTAAATATTAAATTAAATACAAACAAGGAAGTTCAGAATTACCAAACAAGGAAAAAGTCACAAAAATAAAGACTGACAAAAAAATAAGACATTAACACAAAGACTAACAGCAAAAACAATTCAAACATTCAATAGTTTAGCAGAGAAGGTAAAAAAATTGAAATTTATACAATTCAAAAAGAGGATTAAATGGTTAATATTAAATAGAACCATACACTAAATCCAGAAATCGACGACAGAAATAATTAAGAAAATATACCTCCATACCATCTGGCCAGGATCTGGTACCAACAGGTCACTGATGCGACAGATGAAAAAGGACGACACCCAGATCTTCTATGATATGAATATGCTGTACATTATTTATGTGTTGTATATATGTTTTATATGAGGGAATAACTAAATTGATTAAAAATAAAACAGTTGATGAAAAAGAAATCTCAAATGGATACAGGAGGGTATAGATATGTATGAGAGTAAGCATTTGAAGGGTTTTTAGTTATCCATTAGCCGATAGCAAAAGTTCTTTATATCGCTCTCAAATGGATACTCTCTTTGGAGTGACTATCGAGAGTCACTCGCACGAATTACTCTCAAATGGACACTTACCTTTATATGTAGTTAAATTAACTATCACACTCTATATAAAATTAAAATTTGATCCAAAAAATTATACAGGGTGAGACATATTTAATATTGAACATTGGACACCTTTAAAAGCATGTTACTTTTTTATTTTAAATGGAACACCCAGTATATTATTCCGAAATTCAATGGAAAATTCATACCTCTTCAAAATACTATTAAGGTTGCCTACCCCTCAAACAAAGATTTTCCTAGATATTTTCATTTCATGATTTGATCTGTGTAAATCTTTATTATATGATAAAATCTAGGTGGCTGGGATATGTCTGACGTTACTTCAACATATCTGTCTAATTAATCCAACTTTAACAACTATTTATCATTTTGTGTCAGTTAAAACAAAAAGATTTCTCAGAAATTTGCCGAAAATGCAAACTTATCCTACATCAGAGAGAATTGATATGTTTCTATTAGTTGGTGAATGCAGTGTGCAGTCACCATAGATTTAGGCAGTCACTAATTATTAGAATTTTTAAATACTCCTGATTTTATCTAGTCTGGGTTTTTTTTATGGGGATATGTAGAAGACAGTGTTTTTAAAACTCGACCACCCAAGCAGCATTTGGACGTCGGGACAACGTTGTGTCACGCGACCAAGCGTCGGGGCGCAACGTCGGCACAACCTCGTGCCAACCCTAGTCTGCACTAGTTTGGAGAATAATTTTTGGGTCGAAACGACGTTGTATACCGACGTTGGCTAGAAGCCTAATTTAGTACAAACTGCAACGTTGTTTAAAATCATAATTCACAGAAATACAAAACAATATGGCGTCTAAGTCGCGTTTTATCCTAAATTGGGATAATTATAGTAAAAATATTATATTTATAATTTAGTTAGAGACATATGTCAGATGGCAGTGAAGGAAAACAAAACAAAAGTATTTAAGTGTGGAGGATGTTTGAAGATCATAATTATTGAAACACTTTAACCGACTCTGTAACTCGTTACCCAAGGTAAAAAGTTAAACGCAAACAACTTTATTGATAAATGTATTGTTTCTACTTTAAAAAATACTAATGGGCCTTGAAATTAAAGAAGTTTTAAAAATTTTCTTGAATTTTTTTTTTAGTAAAATGAGAATAATTTATTCGCATTCGAAAAAATTGTTTCCGCGTATTTTTTAGGGTCAAATATTTCAAGTTAATGTATTCAAAAAGCAGGAATTGCTATTTTAAGAACGAAACATTTTCTTATTTAACAACATGGCGGCTTTAACTTTGTTGTTTTGGAGATTAAGATGGAGTAGTTCGAGTAGTCGCATACTGGACTAATAAAGTCGCAGTTCGGCCTTAACAGGTAGTATACTAGTCGCAAGATTGCCTAATTTAGTCATTCTAGAGTCTAGCTTGTGCCGCCCTCTATAATCTAAATAAACGAGGAAGTGTCGGTAATATATGTCGATGTATATTTAAATTTAGTTTTATATGTACCTTTCTTATGTCCCATTTTAATTAAGTTTTTTTTTTATAAAAACAAAAACAGCACTGAACTGTCTGACTGAACAGAACAATGAATTGAAAATTTAAGATTTAAGGTTATGGTTCAATACAGTTGCAAAAAGGTAGTGACTCTACGTCCTACCAACGTAAGAATAAGGAAATCTAAACAACGTTGGAATTAGTAAAACAGACGACGTTTGCATAACGTTGGAATAGGTCCTGAAACTGACGTCGGAAAACTCTATATTATCCAACGTTGTAACTACGTTGTCCAAATCACCTAAAGATCACTTAAGCAAAAAAGGTTACAAGACAACGTTTATTCGACGTCGCAGAAGCTTCTACTTTGCTGTAGTACTAGTCCAACGTCGGCACAACGTTATAAAAACGTTTAAATTTATTTTAATACCCAAGGTAGGGAGCTAACTATTTTTTGTAACTAATCCAACGTTGTGTTTAGTAAACATGTGGTCGCAAGTCGTGAAAATGCTACTTGGGCAACCATTCTCGATAACATGAGAGAAATTATTGTAGCTGCTTCTCGAGGTAGAACTTCATATATGCCTTTTAAAAATGAAAAGAATTTGAAAAGACAATCATTTTATGCAGTTAACAGAAAAGGAAGCATTTTGAGCATTTGATTTCATCTAGCTAATTTTTGTCACATAATTATAGGTTTTTATCTAGTTTTAATTCTGTAATAATTAAAGTATGTTTTAAACGTGTGTCTTTTTATTACCGCTGAGTATTTTACTCTACAATCTTTAATTTTTGTTAAATTAACAAAAGGAATATCACAGCTACCCTAGATTTTTTCAAATAATAAAAATCTACTGACGCAAAATCATAAAAATTAAAATATCTAGGTAAATTTTTGTCTGAGGGATAGGCAACCTTAATAATATTTTGTAGATATATAAATTCCCCATTGAACACCGGAAAAATATATTAGGTGTTCCGTTTAAAATAATGGAGTAACCTGCTTTTAAAAGTCACTAATGTTCCATATTAATTTTGTCTCACCCTGTATAACTTTTCGCGTCAAATTTCAATTTAGTTTAACATACAATGGTTACTGTAATTAAATATCAGGCTATACAAGGTCAACTAAAATTTAAGTAGCCGTTATAGAAATTTAAAATTTACTCTTCATTTTCAGAAAATATGTCAAAATCCTTAGATTTTATGTATATGCTTCTTTAATAAAACTCACCTTTATTTTTTTCCTAGAATCCGAAAATCAATTAATATATAGGGTGTTCCATTAGAAAAAACACAACTTTGATGCGTAACTTTTTTTAGGGATACCCTGTATAATTCTATATATTTTTATAAAATGCTTTCAGTTAACCTACCTATGCTGCCAAAATTTCATTTCGATATAAACTACCGTTCTATTTGGAGCTTTAGCGGCGAATCAGAGGCGCCACGACCCTGTATGTTGCCAAAAACGATGCAACACTCAGTAGCTTATCTGTTTCATTTCACGATTGTCAATCGACAAAAGCTCAAGATAAGCTAGAATGGTGCCAGAATGGCCTAAATGAAGCGTGAACGAAAAGTCCCGGGGCTGAAAAATTGGGTCACACCACAAAACTTTTCTCAAATTTTACGCACCGAAACTAGAACGCCACAGATATGCTTATAAAATAGTGAAATGTTAATATAATATATGTTTCGGGTACATATTTTAGATAAATATGTACCCGAACGTGTGTAATATATTATTCCACTCTCCAGAAAATCTACAGGGTTATTCACTCCATTCACAGCATATTCGGTTATCGTGAAATAAAATAGGTAGTTGGGATTTTAGAAATTATGAGTTATGGGATTGCCAGCGCCATCAAAGTTACAGCATTTAAAAATCATTTTGAAAAGGCAGAGTGTTCCAAATAAAATAAAAAAATATTAAATTTGTATTCTACATAATCACCTGTATTATTACATTTTGAAGCCTTTACTACTGTATTGAGCAGCGTAATTTTGATTAAGGTTTACAGCACTTTAATCCATGTTTTGAAATATTTACAATTCTGTGAAAATGAAAAATAAATTTAAATGTCTCTTGTTTTGTTTTCGTAAAACCAAAAATTGTACCAAAATTTTGTATCGCAGTATTAAAAATAATACTATCTTTGCTATTACAGAAGTCTTTAAACTCTAAAATTAAATTAAAAAAAAAAAAAAAAAAAAAAAAAAAAAAATTTAATTTAAATGGAACATCCTAAATATTTTGGCCATGAACGATGCACAATTTAATGGTCTATCAAATTGTAATATATCATTTTTGTCTATTTCTTCAACTTTTTCGTAGAGAATGCATTTTCTACGCAATGCACAAATGTTTACATTGTATTTTTATGGGATTCTGCCAAGCAGCCTGCCTTTTCTTTACAGTTAAATTTGTTTGTACTGAAAACTGTTACTAGAGATTATAAGCTAATGTATCGTGGAGAATTTATTGGCGATTGAAACATTTTCCTGACTGAGAATAATTCTATTTATGTTCATTGAAGAGCACTAAAACCCATACTCAAAAGAATAATTTTAGATATTTTTGATTAGTCTGTTTACGAGTCGCCACCTTTCTATATTCCATTTCACGGTATGAGTACCAGTCAAGGTAAAGCGATAACTATCAAAGTTTTAGGTTAAGTCATTTTAATAGTACCTAAATTAGCGAAGCGGTTAGAATATTGTACAATACTATAATTACAACATTTACTTTGATGATTTTAATCTATGAAGTTAGTATTTATAAATACATGTTTGGGATTCCATGTAGAAATTTAGTTTCATCAATAATAAAAGCACCAAATAGGTAAATTCATACAACTTCATTTGTTGTGCTATCTTTTAGTTCCTTGACTTGGTGCTCATAAGTAAATACCGGGCCACAAAGAGAGAAATATTTAAAAGAAATTTCATGATGTCCCGTAGTCTGAGCCAATCAAAATATGGCAAGTTATTCTTTGAATATGGCTTTCAGTGTTTCAATAAACCTAAATAGAATTATCTTCTAAAA